>NW_008359081.1:829147-865547 GCF_000622305.1 Nannospalax galili
GGGGATTGAACCCAAGACCTTGTGTATGATAGACAACCACTCTACCACTGAGCTACATCCCCAGTAATTGTGCTTTTTTTCCCTTAAAAAAAAACTCTTTATTGCCGGGCATGGTGGCGCACGCCTTTAATCCCAACCAACACTTGGGAGGCAGAGGCAGGCAGATCTCTGTGAGTTCAAGACCAGCCTGGTCTACATAGTGAGTTCCAGGACATCTGGGGCTTCAGGGAGACCCTGTCTCAAAAAAATAGATAAAAATAAATAAGAATAAATAAATAAATAAAAACTCTTTATTGTCTCTGGGAGGATGACTCAGCAGATAAGGTCTACAAGTATGAACACCTGAGTTCAAATCTTTGGAACTCATGTAAAAAGTTGGGTGTGAATGCATGCCCCTGCAGCCTCACTGCTGTGGGGAGGTAGAGACAGGATTGCTGGGGCTTGCTGGCCACCACCAGCCTAGCTCCAGGATCAGTGAAAGAGCCAATCTCAAAGGAATAGGTGGAGAGTGATAGAGTAGGGCACCCAATACCCTCCTGTGGTCTCTGTAGGGGCAACAGTGCATGAGCCTGCACACACATGTGTGCATACATCGCATATATATACCACACACACAAAGAAAAAAAATTCTGTATTGGTATGTATTCATTGTACATAGATAGCACTGGGTTTCGAAAAGACAATTTCTTTTCTTTAAAAAATTATTTATTTTTAATGAGAGTTGAAAATTCATTAGTTACCTCTTTACTCCTTTTCTATGTTCCATATGGAAATAGAGTCTTACAAGCTCCTGGGACCCTGCTCATATGAATCTACAGCAATGGTGTCAGTGTACACAAGTCCCATGCAAACTCAAGCAGACAAAAGCCCAGCATAGAACTGGGAAAATGGACAGCAGACCCCAATCTTAGCTGAAGAAATATTGGCAACTGGTTACTGATAGGTGAGGAAGAGCTGATCTTCCTAAAGCGAGGGACTCTAGATAAGCTGATTAGACTTCAGTAGATGAACTTACACTGAGGAATGTCTGGGGACACTAACTTGACACAATAGGCCTTAACACAAATGACAGAATGTGTGAATTTCAGTTGGGCGGGGGGGATGGGAAGGTGCCAGTGGGGAAGGGGGTATAAAGATGATTAAGACTGATTGAGATGTTCTGTGTGAAATATGCAAAAATTCAGTGAAAACAAATAAAAAACTATAACCTAAAATTTTTAAAATTATTTATTTTTGTTTTATGTGTATGTGCCTGCAAGTGCCTGCAGAGACCAGCAAAGGGCATTGGATCCCCTGGAACTGGAGTTTTGGATGGTTGTTAGCCACCATGTGGGTGCTGGGAACCAAACCCAGGTCCTCTGTGAGGGCAGCCAGTGCTTTAACTGCCGAGTCATGTCTCTGGCCACAAAGACAATTTCTTAAATCTTTTTAAAAGGATTTGTTTATTTGTGTATGTGTATGTGTGTCTATATGTATGAATGCATGTGCATGTGTGTCGCGCACATGCCTGTGTGTGCATAGAGGCCAGAAGAGGCTGTTAAGTACCTTCCTCTATCAATCTCCCCCTAATTCTTTTGGAGGCAGGGTCTCTGTGTGTGGGTTTTCTTGACTAGACTGGAAGCCAGTAGCCGCAGCAATCCTATGTCTGCTCCCCTTGGAGGTGGGGTTACAAGTGTGCACTGGACACCTGGCTTGTTATATGGTGGCAGACTGGTGAACTCTGGTCTCAAGATTTTGTACAATGCTCTTAACTGCTGAGCCATCTCTCTAACCCTCCATAAAGACAATTTCTTTCAAGTATATCATATAGTTTGACCATATTCACCACACGTCCCCTTTTCTTTTGCCCTCTCCTCTTCTTCCTCACACTAGTCTCCTCCTCTAGTCTCCTTTTTACTTTTATATTATATATAAGCAGTTTTATGCATCTACAAAATATCTAAGATATGTACGTGAGAGAAAATATGTGAGATTTATTTTTTTGAATCTGGTTTATTTTACATACTATGCTCTCCAGTTGCAGAAAAGGAAAAAAAAAAGGTGATTCTGCAGTTTTTTGTTTTTTTCTTTACTGGGCATTGAACCTAGGACCTCAGGCATGCGAGGCAAGTGCTTCACCACTGAACTACATTCCTAGTAATTGTGCATTTCTTTGAAGCACCCTGGTTTTGCTGATACTGCCCATCAAAGGACCACATGGTCCAGTCCCCCTAAGAATCCAATGGTTCTGAATATCAGTGAATACTAGAATTCCTGAGGGCAAATTTTAAACTTCCCAGTGCCCAGTGACCACACATCCAGGTCAATTAAATTAGAATCTCTGGGACTCAGACTCAGCACCAGTGATTTTCTAAGCTCTTCAGTTGATTACAAAATGTAGCCAACGTTGAGAAACCACTCTTCTAGATTTTCAGTTTATTGCCATAGAAATGCACACAACACTGCCTTATTATTTATTACTATCTTATTTTGGTCTTTTGTATTTATAGTTGTACCTCTTTTCTCAATTATTTTGTCTTTTTGAGACAGGGTCTCCCTGTAGACACAGCTGCCCTGGAACTTACTATGTAGACCAGGCTGGCCTTGAACTCACAGAGATCTGACTGCTTCTGCCTCCTGAGTTCTGGGACTAAAGGCATGTGCCTCCACGCCAAGCCTCTTTTCTCATCTTAAGTGTTGCATTTTTTTTTCTTTAAACACACTTTCAGAGCTTGAGCTATTCTGTACGTACTTTCTTTTTTCTTTTCTGTGTGTATATGTGTGTGGGTGTCCATGTATGTGCTGTGGGTGTCTGTGCGTGTGCTAAGGGTGCACACACACCTGTGTATGCATGCATGTGGAGGTCAGAGGACTTTAGGTGTCATTCCTCAATAGCTGTCCACCTTTTTGTTTGGAGACAGGGTCTCACACTGGCCTGAAGCTCATCAAGTAGACTAGGTTGGCTGGCCAGTTAGCCTCAGAGATCCTCCTATTTCTGTCTCCCCAGTGCCAGGATTACAAGTGTGTGCCACCACCCCTGGCTTTTTCCCCCATCAATTTGTATTTTTTACTGAATTTGTGTGCATTTCTTACAACACATCCCAATTATATTCAAGCCCCTCCCCCATCTTCATCCCCCATAGCCCCTCACCAGATTTCATACATTCTTTTTTGGGGGGGTCTTTTTGAAACAGGGTCTCCCTGTAGTCCTAGCTGGCCTGGAACTCACCATATAGACCAGGCTGGCCTTGAACTCACAGAGATCTGCCTGTCTCTACCTCCCAAGTGCTGGTACTACAGGCGTGCACTACCACGCCCAGGAGATTTCATGCATTCTGTCCTACAAGTTAAGGCCTATCTTGTGTGCCAAGATGTCCCTCAGTGTGAGTTCATCCACTGGAGTCTAGTCAGCCTATCTAGAGTCACTCCCTTAAAGAAGACCAACTCTCTCATGCCCAGCAGTAATTAGCTGCCAATAGTTCCTTGATTAAGGTTGGGGCCTCCTGCCCATTTCCCCAGTTCTATGCTGGGTTACCCTTAGATTTTTAAATGTGGGTTCTGGGGATCACGCTCAGGTCTTTTACTGTTTTCTTCTGGTTTACTTTGCTTTTTAATTAAAATTTCTTAGTTTTCTAGTTGGACATGGAGGTGCATGCCTTTAATTCCCGCACTCAGGAGGCAGAGGCAGGCAAATCTCTGTGAGCTTGAGGCCAAACTTGTCTACATAGTGAGTTCCAGGCCAGACAGTGAGGCAGAGATCCTGTCTCAGAAAAAAAAAAAGAAATTCTGATGTTTCATACTTCATTTATTTCCGTTTGTTTTTAAAGGAGATCTTTGAAAGCTGTAGATTTTCTCTGGAATACATATGAATGGCCCTTTTTCATAACTTTAGATAGTTTTGCATACTAGCTTTGATTTTCTTTCTTTACAAGAGTATTACATTCTAAGTAATAAAACTTTTTATTAACCTCTTTAATGTTAATCTCTAATTCTGTGCTTTGAGCTCAAAATATAGCCTGTAGAGACTCTACATTTTTTAGAATTTTGGAAAGTTTTCTTTTGGAGCAAGGGATGATAAATGTTTTTTTTTTTTTGAAATACAATACAGGCATAATATTAATATAATGTTCATTTTCCCATTTATAGTTATAAACTAGATAAAATTGAGCTTGTTGATTATGTTATGCAAATCTTCTATATCTGTGTTATTTTTGACACTTTGCCTATTTTATTTTCTTTTACTTTTTTGACATAGGGTCTTGTGTAGCCCAGGCTGTCCTCAAACTCACCATGTAACAGAGGGTAACTTTGAATTCCTGCTTCTCCTGCTTCTACCTCCCAAGTACCTAGACTATAGGCATGTGCCACCACACCAGGCAAAACTATCTAAAATTATGAAAAAGGGCAATTCATATGTATTCCAGAGAAAATGTACGGCTTTCAAAGATCTCCTTTAAAAACAAATAGAAATAAATGAAGTATGAAACATCAGAATTTCTCTTTTAAGTTTCTTTATTTTCAGTTCTTTTCTGATAAAATCTCAGACTCACTCATGATTCTCTTGCCTCCAATGTCTGGATGAACTTTTAGTTTTTGAAAAAAGAAAAGAAAAGAAAATATTTGGTATAGCAACAGGCCCAGTTATTGGTACCAATTTTCTGTGTTAGACTGTTTTTCACTGCTATAAAAGAACAACACAGACTAGGTAATTTATAAACAATAGAAGTTTATTTGGCTCATGATTCTGGAGATTGGGAAGTACAAGATCCAAGGGACCACATCTGGTATTACAGTATGGGGAGTGTAACAAGAAAGAGAGGAGGGGGGAGGGAGAAGAAGAGGGGAGAGAAAGGGAGGGAGGGAGACTAGGGGGAAGAGAGGAGAGAAAAAGAGAGGGAAGAAGGGGAGGGGGGAGAAAAAAGGGAGAGAGGGAGGGAGGTAGGGAGAGAAGACAGAGAATCAAGACTGCTAAATGCAGGAAGTAACCAACTCCTGTGGTGACAAGGGTTTTTTTCTGGATTTTGGGATAGTCGTTGGGGCAGAGCCCTCTTGATGTAACTCGCTCTCAAAGCCCCACCCCTTAGTATGGTTACAAAAGCAATTCGATTCAACATGAATTTTGGAGGGAACATTCAGACCGCAGCACCTCCCAGTCCCTTTGAGACCATTGCAAAGGCTGCACAGTTCCTGCCTGTGAGTCATCACTTTCTGTTAAGCGCCTCAGCGTTGTTTCAGTTGCAGCTTTAAAATCAGTAAATACCTCCAAGAGGAAAACAGCAGTGGATTTTGGTACCATCTTTGCTCTCAAATCTTCTTCATAAGCTGGTAGCTGCCTGATACTTTCCAAGAGATTTTGAACCATCTCTTGCTTATTTGTTCTGGTTGTGCCTAGAAGGAGAGTTGGCATGCAAGAAGAACTCAGGCCATGCTTAACGCAAATAGAAAAACTGACGTTTCTTTTTCTTTTTTCTTTTTTTCTTGTTTCTTTTAATTCATCAGAGTGTTTGAAATTTGCGTTCTGTTCCACACTTGTGTGAGTTCTAAAGTTATACAGATGCAAAATGGTCACCGCCAACCAATACAGGGTCCTGGTTTTTAAATTTTTATTTTTTGAGCTTTTTATTGCAATTGAGCATTTGGTTGGGTGGATTTTAGTCACAAAAATGTATTCTCCCCTGGGTTCCTCTTTCTCCAGTTCCAACTGGCTTGGTTTCTTTCCAGGTTCGTTTCTGCAGCTGCTGTCCTGGAATTCTTACTTCCTAGACTGTTTCTTTACTGTTACACCTTTTCTCTTTCTAGGTTACATAGTCACCTCACATGCCGGAACAGATCCTTTAAATTCCTGAAAAGGGTTTGGGGAGATAAAGTCTTTGCATGTCTAAATATGTCTCTACACTGCTCTCATTCTTGACAGTTGAAGTTACATTATTCCATTTAGAAGTGCTGATGAAAACTTTATTGCAGGATAATCGTATTCTACTTCTTTTGAAACTGTGTTTTTCCTCTTTGAAAACTTTAAGGATTTTTTTTCCCTTTAGTTTTGCCATTCTGATATTTTACTATAGAAGGTCTAAGGATATTTATATATAATTTTATGTGTAAGAGTGCTTTGCCTGCATGTATGTAAGCGTACCACACTGTGCAGTGCCTGAAGAGGCCAGGAAAGGGCGTCGGATTCCCTGGAACTGGAGTTATGGATGGTTGTTAGCTGCCATGTGGGTGCTGGGAACCAAACCCAGGTCCTCTGTGAGAGCAGCCAGTGCTCTTACCCACTGAACCATCTCTCCAGCCTCAAAGACAATTTCTTAAATCTTTTTAAAAGGATTTATTTATTTATGTATGTGTATGTGTGTCTATATGTATGAGTGCATGAGCATGTGTGTTGTGCACATGCCTGTGCATACATACAGAGGCCAGAAGAGGCCATTGAGTACCTTCCTCTATCAATCTCCCTTATTTCTTTTGGAGGCAGGGTCTGTGTGTGTGGATTTTCTTGACTAGACTGGAAGCCAGCAGCCGCAGCAATCCTGTGTCTGCTCCCCTTGGAGCTAGGGTTACAAGTGTGCACTGGACACTTGTTATAACAAGTGCACTGGCTCGTTATATGGGTGCTGGTCTGAACTCTGGTCCTCAAGATTGTGTAAAAGTACTCTTATCTGCTGAGCCATCTCTCCAGCCCATATTTTTATTAATATATATTTATATATTTTATTTTTAAAAATTTAAAAATTTACTTTTGCGTGTGTGTGCCCGAATGCCATGACACACATGTGGAGGTCTGAGGACAACTCTATGGAGTCAGTTTTCTCTCCTTCCACCTTTATATCAGTTCTCCAGACTTGAACTCATATCATCAGGCTTGTGCTGCAAGCATTTTACCCACTGAGCCATCTTGCTGGCCATATATTTAAAAATGTATCATCTTCCTTGGATTTGAGTGACTCTCTTTTTTAAGATTTATTTTAAAATATAGATGTGTGTGTGTGGAGGTTGTGCCTGGAGTTACAGGTGGTTGTGAACTGCCTAACATGGGTGCTGGGAACCAAACTGGGGTCCTCTAGAAGAGCAGTGGACACTCTTATCTGTCAAGCTATCTCTCCAGTCCCCTTGAGTGACTTTAAAAAAATTTTTTAAAATTTTTATTATTTTTATTTTATGTGTACATGTGTATTGCTTGCATGTAAGTAAGTGCACCTGTGTCGTGTAAGAGTGACTTTTTTTTTTAAAAAAACAGGGTCTCCCTGTAGCCTCAGCTGGCCTGGAGCTTGCTGTGTAGACCAGGCTGGACTCAACCTCACAGAGATCTACCTGCCTCTGTCTCCTGAGTGTTGGGATTAAAGGCATGCACGACTACACCCTACAAGTGACTCTTACATATGAAAATTGGTGTTAGTTTCTGAATCTCTGGGGAATTTTCATCCCATTTAAAATTTGTTTTCTTCCCTTTATTTTCTTTAGCGCCCCTGGAGCCTCCATCAGGCCAGCTGATGCTTCTTGATCTGTTCTTGTTCATTCAACTTTTCTCTCACATCTTCATCTCTTTTGTTTCCTGTTTGTATGGTGTTCCAAGAAAGTGACTCAGAAAAACTGATTCTCCAGCTAGAGTTTTTGATATTCAAGATTGTATTTTTCTATCTTTAATACGTTTGTCCCCGTCAGCCAATTCCTATGTTATGAACGTGATTGCTTCTCTAATCTTTCTCCAGATCTTAGTTATAATGAATTCCAAGTCATCTTTTCTTTGCCACATCTACCCTTTATAATGTTCATGTAAGTCAGGGCCTTATGGAATTCATTTATTGCGAGGCATCCATCCAATGAAATCTAGGTCAGCAGCTAAAATTCTTAACAGGTCACTTGTAGCTTTGCTCTAATCTCTTGAGAAGAGCCAAAGAAAAAATACATTTTGAATTTCCATCTCACTCCTCAAATATTCCTTTCCTCCATTGCTCCTTTTCTCTCAAACATCTCCCACCACTGGGAAGTCCATCTCTGAAAATCTCCCCCATGATCACTGCCCAATTCTCTCTAAGGCCCTCAAACATCTAGTCTGTGCTGTTTCGTTTTCTTCCTATTGAGAGTTAAGGATATTCCTGCAGATTCTCTACAACAAAGGAAACCTAGGATTTGTTAAGACAAATTATCTCCTTTAGAACATGGTGAATATTCATATTACAAAATTTTTGTCTCTGTTATACTTTTCTCAAAGAAGTATTTGTCTTGCTCCCTTTGGAGTGAGCTTAAACTTTATTTATTTATTTATTTATTTATTTGGTTGGTTGTTTGGTTTGTTAGTTAGTTAGTTAGTTAGTTAGTTAGTTAGTTAGTTAGTTAGTTAGTTTTGTGTCCTGCAGTTCCTGCTGAGTCTGATTGAGTTTACTGTGATTCAGAGCTACAAATTCTGGAGCCAGGAAGGAGCAGAAATTCCCTATCTTCCACTCTTATCAAATTTTCATGCTCGCAGAGTATTGTCAGATGACCTCTTGGTTTTTCTTTGTTTTGTTTTAAAATTTTATTTTATTTCTCATTATTAGGGTGTGTGTGTGTGTGTGTGTGTGTGTGTGTGTGTGTGTGTGTATGCCAGGGTGTGCATGTGGAAGTCAGAGGACAACTTTTGGGAGTTGGTGCTCTCTTTCCATCTGGGTTCGGGGTTCCAACTCAGGCTGTCAGCTTGCTTGGCAAGTACTTTTACCTGCTGGGCCATTTCCCCGGCCCTTATCATTTTTTTGTAAACAGAATAATTATTGAACTTTATGCAGTATCAGCTTTTAAATTTTTTTAAATTTCATATCTACTGAACTCAATTTTTATTGAATTTTTGTGTATTTCACATAGAACATCTTAATCATTTTTATACCCCTCAGTTTTTAAAATTTTTTATTGATCTTAGAATTTCATATAATGTATTTTGAGAATATTCAAACCTCCTCGCCCCTCTCCACCCCCACCTTAGTACATCTGCCTGCAACTTTGACACAGGGTCTCATGTAGCCCAGGTTGGCCTGTGGCTCACTACATAGCCCAGTTTGGTCACAAACTCACAACCTTCCTGCTTCTGCCTCCTGGATTGCTGGAATTAGAAGCATGGGCCACCACACTCTGCTCCAGTGACTTTTTAAAAAATATTATTTTTCATCATGTGCATATGTGTCTACACGTGTCTGTTTATGTGCATGAGTACTGGAACCCACAAAGGCCAGAGGTGTTGGATTTTCTGGAACTGGAATTACAGTTGGTTGTTAGCTGCCTGGCATGGATGCTGGAATTGAACTCAGGTCCTCTGGAAGAACAGTACATGTTCTTAACTATTGAGCCATCTCTCCAGCCCCAGTGACCTTTTCTTAAAGCAAACCCAGGGCTCTGAGAACCTCTTAGTGCTTAGAAGTAGCATTTTATGCTTCACCTCACATTTGTCTGGGTTTCCTGAAAACTTTCTAATCATCCTGTTCAGCTGAAGCAAATTAGAGGGTGCAGTCTTCCAAATGTGCTCTGGGAAGGGGGCATGGATGCAGGTTTCATAGTGTTTATCCAAACCACTGGAATATTGCTCATTTCATCATTGCTTCAATTTGTATTTTTAACATTTGTTTAAAAATTTTTTTATTTATTTTCCTATTTAATGTGAATGACTGTTTTGCCTGCATGTATGTAAGTGCACTATGTGCCTGCAATGCCTCCAGAGGCCAGAAGAGGGTGTTGGATCCCCTGGAACTGGAGTTGTGGATGATTTTTAGATGCTATGTGGATGCTAGGAACTGAACCCAGTTTCTCTGCAAGAGCAGCCAGTGCTTTTAAGTGCTGGCCATCTCTCTAGCCCCAAGATTATTTTTAATTGTGTGTGTGTGTGTGTGTGTGTGTGTGTGTGTGTGTGTGTATGGATCCCCATGGAGCTGGAGTTACAGGTGGTTGTGAGCCACCTGATGTGGCTGCTAGGAATCAAACTCTGGTCCTCCAAAAGAGCAGCATGTGTTCTTAATCACTGAGCCATTTTTCCAGCCTGTACTTTTGTTTTTGAGATAGAGTCACACTTTGTTGTCCAGGCTGGTCTCAAACTCTCCATCCTTCTGCCTCAGCATCCTAGATACTGGGATTACAGGCATGCACTATCATGTCTGGCTCTGATTTGTATTTTGAACCACTCCTCTACTGTAGATCTATACCAGCATCATCTGTCTGAATTTTTACTATTTTATCTTGCTTTTGGAGAAAACAGATGTCATGGGAACTGCAGACTAACTGCAGCAACAAGAGGAATTGTGGAGATCCAGATGGCATGTAAGATGGCGAAATACTATGTCTTGACTACAAACTAGGGTTACAGGTCCTTAATCCATGGGAGATCTTCTCAACTCTGGTATTGGGCTCCCCTGGGGTCATTTAAAATGTCTCTTTGTGCAGGAGTGAGCTCAGGCCACCAGCACATAACCCTTTGGGGAACAGACTCAGGGACTAGTACTTTTAGGAAGCTGCCCAGCTGACTGAGTGTGCACCCAAGGTTGAAAGCCAGTGAGTGTGATTTTTGTAAGACCAGAGAGAGAGAGAGAGAGAGAGAGAGAGAGAGAGAGAGAGAGAGTCTGGTTGGTGCATCCCGCATGTCTCACCTCACCTTGTGGCCTTCTTCCCAGTAGATGCGTACTCAAGAGTTGTTGCCAACTGCACAAATGATTCCCCTTTGTCCTCACTGACACATAGTGATTGTTTGGGACTGTGGATTGCAATTGGCCATGCTGCTAGTCTCTCTAGGGATTTGAGACAGCCCTCAAAAACAACTGAAACAGGGTCTTTCACTGAACTGGACCTTGCCATTTGAGTTAGGCTGGCTGACTAGTGAACTCCCAGGATCCACCTGTTTTCAATCCTTAATGCTAGAGATACTAGCATGAATGCCATGTCTGACTTTTTATGTCAGTGTGGGAGATCTGAACTCAGGTCCTCATGCTTGTAGAGCAAATGTTCTTATCCAGAGTCATCTTCCCAGCTTGGGGACTAGGTTTTTTTATTTATTATTTTATGTGTATGAGTGTATTGCCTGCATGTATGTGAGTGCACCCGTGTCATGCAATGCTGGGGAGGTCAGAAGAGGGTGTCCGATCTCCTAGAACAGTATGGACAGTTGTTAGCTGTCATGTGGGTGCTGGGAATTGAACCCGGGTCCTCTGTAAGAGCAGTCAGTACTCTTTAACTGCTGAGCCATCTCTCCAGCCCTGGAGACTAGGTTTTAAAGGACATCTGACTTATAACTTCACATTTTCTCAATTTTGCAGACTTACATAATACATTTGCTTGGTTTTCTGTTTGGTATATACTTACATACTCTCCCCACCAGTGTGGTGATGCAATGCCTTTAATCCTAGCCCTTAGGAGGCAGAGGCAGGTAGATCTCTGTGAAATCAAGGCCAGCCTGGTCTACATAGTGAGTTCCAGGCCAGTTGTGACTACAAGGAGACCCTGTCAAAAAAAGACAAGAAAAATTACTTGTTATTTTTATTTTATGTGTATGAGTGTATTGCCTGCACATATGTACGTGCACCTGTGTCGTGCAATGCCTACGGAGGTCAGAAGAGGCCCCCCAACATACTCTCCCCAACTTTACTACTCTGACTTAAGACTTCATGATGTCTTGTGGTATCTGGGGTCAGAGCTGTCATGATTTGAGTGTGGGCAACTTCTGTTCTTTAACATCATTCTTCTCACAGTCTGATGTTCCTAATGAAAATATTTTCTATTTCAGGTTTAATAAGAAAGCTTTAATCTAAAGGCCAGTCGTAAATGGCTTATACAACCCTAAATGTAGTACAGATTTGACACACCTTGCCTTGTTGAGGAAAGGATAAGACAGTCAATAGCTCTCTCTCTCTCTCTCTCTCTCTCTCTCTCTCTCTCTCTCTCTGTATTGGTGTGTGTGTGTGTGTGTGTGTGTGTGTGTGTGTGTGCATGTGGTGATGGGGATTAAGCCTAGGGCCTTGTACATGTAGGCAAGTACTTTCCCACTGAGTTATACCCCTAGCTGGCAAAGTTGGTTCTTCACGAGCCCTTCCATTTGGAATCTAAAGAACTTGGGAGATTGTCCATTATCCATTTAGCTTATCTGGGCACCTGTATCCAGTCCTTCAGCTAGTATACAGCAACTTCTCCTCCTCCCCCTCCTCTCTCTCCTCCTCCTCCTCCTCCTCCTCCTCCTCTTTTTTGAGTCAGATTCTGGCCTTGAATGCATGGCAATGCTCCTGCCTCAGCCTCTCAACTGGGAGGGATTACAGGTGCGAACCACCATGCCCAGCTAAGGGCCAGCTTCACGAGCCAGTTCCATCACATCTTCGCTCTTTCCTTGCACTCCATGGTCTTCTTACCTTCTCTGTGCTTTACTATTTCTGTTGCATCATTTTTCACAGGCTGCCAGTTATACTGTACACATGCAGTTCCCCTCATGGATGGAAGTGAAGGACAAAAGGTTTATGAAGGAACTTGCTTTTGAAATATATTTTGGGCCTAGTTATGTTGAAAGAGTTCTTTTGATGACATTGTGTTGTTGCTGTTGTTGATTTTGAGGCAAAGTCTTACTCTGTAGTCCAAGTTAGCCTGGGAACTCACAATGCAGCCTAGGCTGCTCTCCAGCTCTCAGTCCTCCTGCCTCAACCTCCAAGCAAGTACTGGGATGATATATGTGTGCCGCCATTTGACTTTTTTTTTTTTAAGTGCAGGAGAATCAAACCCAGGGTTTAATGCCATTTTTTTAAAAGTCTCTCTGATCGTATTAGTCTTGATCAGGGCAGGTTCCTCACAGCAGGCTGCAAAGGAAAGAGGAAACACACAATACTATTCTTGCTTAATGCTAGTATTTCTTGTGTTTGCTGAGATTGATGCCTGTCTGATGGCCGGGGTGTATTCAGACATTCTTTCATTCTTGCCTGTGTACTCTTGTTGGTGTCCGAGCACTCCTGCTTGGCTGTCTCTGGGTGACTGCTGGGAGAGAGGAGCATGTTTTGAAGATCATGGGTCTGGAGTAGAAGGTGTCAACTGCTTGTGGATTGTCTGTTACTGGGGCCGTTTTAGGTCGAAAGTAATTCTTGCTGTTGCCCACTGCTGAGAGAGAGAGAGAGAGAGAGAGAGAGAGAGAGAGAGAGAGAGATCTACATGTAGTCTTCAAATTAACCACCTGATAAGATTGCTTGTGATTCCATCATGTTCTTTATATTCATTACTTTCAGACTTTTCCAGCCCTTTCCTTTAAGAGTGCTTCAAAATGTCTGGTTTGCAACGTTTGGCTTTCTAGTGGTGCTGTACATAAATAATTTATTTTTTTCTGTTATTTCAGGCATTTGGAAGAGGTTTAGGTGCTTATGATCAGTTTGCAATTTTTATTGAAATGCCAGGAGGTGGCCTGGAAAGGGAACAAGCTCCCTGTCAGTAGAGGCTTTTATGTTAAAGTAGAGGGAGATGGAGAATACTCAAGTATGTGATAAAGAATTGCTTTACATCAACAGACTTCAAAACTTTTTGACTGTGACCTACTCAAACGATTATATTTCATATGAAAAAGTAGTTCATGATGGAAGCATCACATATGCATAGAACCGAAACAAGAGTTTCATTAATGTTTATACTGTGTCATCAACTGTGATTTTTCTATTGTATTTCATAAGACATCTATTTATCTAAATATGACACCAAGAGCACAGGAAATAAAAGAAAAAATAGGCGAATTGGACTGCATAGAAATTAAAACCTTTTAGCCGAGCATATTAGCACATGCCTTTAGTCCCTGTACTTGGGAGGCAGAGGCAGAGGGATCTCTATGAGTTCAAGGCCAGCCTGGTCTA
Organism: Nannospalax galili; assembly: GCF_000622305.1. Classification (NCBI taxonomy): domain Eukaryota; kingdom Metazoa; phylum Chordata; class Mammalia; order Rodentia; family Spalacidae; genus Nannospalax; species Nannospalax galili. Next base: position 842,944 of record NW_008359081.1, read on the forward strand.
CATAGCGAGTTCTAGGCCAGCTGGAGCTACAGGGGGACCATCTCAAAAAGGACCCCCTCCCCAAATTAAAACCTTTTGTGACAAAGGACACCATCAAGAGACTACAGGACTGGGCTTGTAGCTCAATTGGTAGAGTGTCCAGCATGCATAAGGCTTAGCACCACATAAACCCATTACAACAGCACATGCCTGTAATCCCAGCACTTGGGAGGTATAGGCAGGAGGATCAAAAGTTCAAGGTCATCCTGCTATATAGCATGTTTGAGGTCAGACTGGCCCTATGAGAGAGAGAGAAAGATATATATATATATATATTATATATATATATAGAGAGAGAATCTACAAAATGAGAAAAAAGTGTGAATAATAGATCTGAGACTTAAATCGTAGATCTAATGAGAGTTAACATCCAAAATACAGAAAAAACTTGTAATTAAACCACAAGCAAGCAAGCAACCCAATTTTTTTAAAAAAAGGTAAAGACTTAAATAGACATTTTCTGAAGAAGATATGCAAATGAAAGACACATGGAAAGATGCTCATCATTAGTCATTAAGAAAATGCAAATTGGGGCTGGAGAGATGACTCACTGGTTAAGAGCACTGGGTGCTCTTGCAGAGGACCTGGGTTTGATTCCCAGCACCCACATGGTGGCTAACTATTTGTAACTCCAGTTTCAGGGGATCTAATGCCCTCTTCTGGCCTCTATGGGCATTTGCACAGCAAGGATGCACTTATGTACATGTAGGCAAAACAGTTATATACATAAAATAAAAATAAATGCATTTAAAAAAAGAAAATGCAAATGAAAACCACAATGAGATCCACTTCAGACTCACCAGGATGGCTGTCATCCAAAATCATGGAAGGTGACAAGTGTTTGGAAGGACATAGAGAAATTGGAACACTCAAGCACTGCTGGTAGGAATGTAAAATGGTGCAGCTGCTGTGGAAAACAGTTCAATGGCTTTCAAAAAGTTAAACATAGAACCACCATATGATCCAATGATTCCAATGGTAGGTTTACACTCCAAAGAATGGAAAGCAGGGATTCAAATAGATATTTGTACATCAATGTTGATGGCAGCATTACCCACAATAGGTGAAAAGTATGAACAATTCAAATGATAATGGACAAATGAATGGATAAAAAATGGGATTTTTCCATATGGTGGGATATTGTTAATGAAATTCAGATACATTGTCCTAAGTGAATTAACCTAGAAAACATTCTGCTAAGTGAAATAAGCCAGATGTGAAAAGGGACAGATGATAGTATTATTCTGCTTATGTGAAATATTTAGAATAGGCAAATCCATAGAGACAGCAAATAGATTAGAGGTTCCCAGGGGCCAATTGTGGTGTACATCTATAATCTCAATGCTTGGGAGGCTGAAGTAAGAGCATTACTGTGAGTTCAAGGCCAGCTTAGGCTACATAGTAAATTGCAGGCCAGTCCTGGAGCACAATGTGAGACTCTGTCACATAAAACCCCATAACAACCCCCCCCCAAAAAATCAGAAAAATGAGACTATCAGGGACTTGAGGACAGAACAGAGGGAAAATAGGAAGTTTTAAGAATACTTTTATTGGGGCTGGAGAGATGGCTCAGCGGCTAAGAGCACTGACTGCTCTTGCAGAGGACCCGGGTTTGATTCCTTGAACCCACATGATGGCTATGAACCATCCTTAACTCCAGTTCCAGGGGAATCTGAAGCCCTCTTCTGACCTCCGCAGCATTGCATGACAGGTGCACTCACATATATGCAGGCAATACACTCATACACATAAAATAAAAATAATAAATAAAATATTTTAAAAAGAATATTTATTTATTTTAATTTGTTTCATCTGCATGTAGTAAGTGCACCATGTGCATGCAGTGCCCACAGAAGCCAGAAGAGGGCATCAAATCCCCTGGAACTGGAGTTACAGGTTATGGTTGTTAGCTGCTGTGTGGGTGCTGGGAACCAAACCTAGGTCCTCCTCAGGAGCAGCCAGTGCTCTTAAACACTGAGCCATCTCTCCAGCCCCAGATGATGCTTAATACTTATAACAGCTCAGATATTTTAATTATTATAGGAAAAAGGTTTAAAAGTTGACAATTCATGCACTGAGAATGGTACACCCATTTAGGGGAAAGTATAGTATTTTATTAGGCACAAATAGTTTCATGTCTTATTTATCAATTGTGATGCTGCCTGGAAAGGCTTGTCATTTAAAATAACTGTTCTCTGATTATGGCTCACATGCAAAATCTTTACATGTTGTTATGATGGGATTTGCTACCATGTTCAAATCTGTGACAATTTACAAAAGAAAATCACAGCACTCACTCAGAATGGTACTAGAACTGTATTCTTTTTTTGTGAAAATTAATCGTCAGCATGGTATCTGGTAATTCCTCATTGACTAGAATGTTTGGACATCAAAATGTTTTGATTCCCAGGGACTGTTGCTTCTGCAGGTGTAAGTATCAGCTCACAATGAGAATACTGCCTAGGGGATTTAGCAGCATTTTCTCTAGAAACACCAGGAATTCTCTTTTGGATGTTGTTGGGGGCTAATATTTCCCCCATTCATAAGGCCCTTTCCCCCTTCCCACAGGCTCCATTTTAACACAGCATAAGCAGAAGGCAGAATTCCCAGGGGGTATGGCAGGAAGTTTCTGAACTGGATTCCAATGATCCCTGTATCCCCCTAGGGTGTGAGCTACACTAATGACTTGCCTCTAATGAACTGAACATGAGAAAAGTCGTGAGATGCTCCTTATAACAGGGACTGGAACTGGAGAGATGGCTCAGTGGTTAAGAGAACTGGGTGCTCTTGCAGAGGACGCTGGCTCAATTCCCAGCACCCACGTGGTGGCAAACAACCATCTGTAACTGAATTCCAGGGGATACAATGCCCTCTTCTGGCCTCTGAAGGCATTGCATGCATGTGGTAGACTTACAAAACACTCATACACATAAAATAAATAAGTAAATAAATAAATAAAAAACCCAGAGACTTCTGTCATACTTATGAACTCTCTCCCTGTTTTCTCTTGCTTGCTTGTTCTGAATGGGAACAGCTTCCCTGGTACCAGCTACTGCATAGAGAGGCCAGTTCAGAGCAGCTAGTTCTGCCCATCATCAACCAGTGAGAAACTGAGGCTCTTGGGAGAGAATGAAGGCACTCAGTTCAATGACTTCTGGGAAACAGTATCCTGCCAACAAGTATGTGAGTGGACTTGGAAGTGGATCTTTCCCCCATGGTGCCGTTGGAGGAAATGGTAACCCCTGCCAATATTTTGATAGCAATCCCATGGTGAGAAGACCCAGACTCTTGAGCCACAGAAACTGAGAAAATTTTGTTTTTTTGATCCATTACATTTCAGAATTCTTTCTTGTGCAGTTAATATAAATACTTAATCTAGGGGGCCAATGCCTGCTCACTTTTTATTTATTTATTTATTATTTATTTATTATTTATTTATTTACTTATTTATTGGTATTTTTGAAACAGGGTCTCCCTGTAGCCACAGCTGGCCTGGAACTCACTATGTAGACCAGGCTGGCTTTGAACTCACAGAGATCTACCTGCCTCTGCCTCCCAAGTGCTGGTATTACAGGTGTATGTCACCACACATGGCTCCCCCTCCCACTTATTTTGACAGACTTTTCAAAAGTTCTATAAGTTTCCTGTTTGAATTTGACTTCATAAGCCTCAATTAAGATTTTCCACTATGCTTGCTTCTTTTTTTTGTTCGACTGTGTTTCCAGAAGAAGCTTCTGGAGCCATTCATAGTCTTTTCTGAAGAGGCTATAACAAAAAGCAGGTCGAGCTGTGTATGGTGGTACACTCGTGAAATACCAGTACTTGGAAGGCTGAGGCAGGAGAATTGGAGTTTGAGGCCAGCCTGAGCTACATTAGTGAAGACTAGGCCAACCTGAGCTACATAGCAAAAGTCTGTCAGAACATAACACAAAACCAAAAGGGAACTATTATCATACATCATTTGAATGAATATTTTATGGTTAAATATACTTTCCAGAGTAGCACACATTATTTTTAGTATTAAATTTTAGTTGTAACATAACACATTCTCTTTATGAAATAAGTACATTATAAATAGACTTCTTCTTGACAGTAACCTGATCTAGGTCCCTCTTGTTCCTACCTCTCTTGCCTTCTATTATGGCTTTACAGTCAATCTTTCCACACCCAAAGCAAATGGATATGTTTATTTTTGCAAATGTGATATCCTCTAGCCATAACATTCACTTCTTTCACTCATTTTTTTTCCCACTGAACCATCTCATCTAGATTTGAACTGAACATGACAAAAAAATTGCAAGATGTCCTTTCTGAAATTAGGTTACAAAAAAACAGGGACTTGTAACACAGGGCTCTAGTTCAGTCTCTCAAGTGAACGCTCCATGTGGTACTGTTTTCCTACTGATGGCCTTTAGGATGTTTCTAGGTTTTTATTATTTCCCCAGTACTACGGTTGAACATATCTCACCTATCTGTGTCAGAGTATGTTTTTCTAGGGCAGACACCTGTAATAGAAAATGCCAGGTCATATAATATGTACATTCTGAAGTCTTAGGAACACTGCCAAGGCTGCTCACCCAAAGGGCTGGAACAATGTATACTTCCTGCCGTTAATGAAAGTGCTTGCTAGCTCGAAACCTTGCTGAGATGTCATATTTTCCAGTCTAGTAGGTGAAAAAAATGACTTTTGTTGTTTTAGCTTGCATCTCCCTGGTCCTGCAAATCTCTTTATGTGTCTATTGGCAGCTCCTCTATCTAGCTATAGGCTTCTGTGAGAGGAGTTTTGTGTGCCTGTGTGGGGGTAGGCATGGGCAGAGGGTGCATTTTGACCTTGGTGCCAACTACTCATACCGGTTCTGAAATATCAGCTGTCTAGTGTTGATAGCACTGGGACAGCTTGTGAGAAGCTGAGCTTGCAGGCAGCCTCTCTCTCCCTCTGGAATAATGAAGAATCACTGGTTTCAGCGAGACCATTAATCCAGCGGGAATCATTGGGTTTAGCCAGTGTGCTAACAATACTGGAGCATGAAGGCCAAGCGAAGGGGCTAGGACCTTGACTAATTGTCTCTGTTTGATGTAAGATAGGTTGAGGCTAGGACTGGAATTCGGAGGGTCCTCCTGGGTGAAAGGTAATGGAAAACTACTGGATGCTTGGATAGGCAGGACTATCAAGGTCCTCAGAAACTAAGGTTCGAGATACCTCACATTTGCAAGATACTAGGATTTAGATTTGGATCATAGATAGCAAGCTGCAAAAATAAAGATTTTAGCTGAGCCTCAATTTTGTTTTTGCCATATATGTATGATTGTGTTTTTAAAAGAATTCTCATCTCTTTGGCTCCCTCTCCTCAATATAGATAAAGATGGATAAAGTTGCTATGTGGACCATAGGTTACAGCATCAAGATGGAATTAGGAGAACAGATCTGCTCCAAACAGATCTTTATCTTGGAGCTGGATGTGGAAATCAGGGAGCCTTTGGGAAACATGAGCATATTTTATGCTTTGAAGGGGAAAAGTCACATTATTTTAAACAACGGAATTCTTGGAAGTACGTATATGAGAAGATGGGCGTAAAGAGATGGAGTTTCATGGAAGAAGGGGCGGGTTACCACTCAACATTCATTCATCCTTCCTAAGAACAGGCACGATTGCTTCTGGGCAGTTCCCAAGGTGTGTGCAATCTCGCTGGAATGATAAATCAAGACTCTGGCAGCACTTCCACTATAGAAACCCAAGAGGCCCCCCGAAGGCGCCATCTGGCAGATTCTTCCTCTAATCTCTACAATAGAGCCAAGGTGCCAGCATGTTGCCTGAAGTATGTGAGGGTGACTCACTCTTCTGGAACTTTTAATCCTTTAATCCTAAAGGGAGTGAAGCTAGTCTATCCATTCCAGAGGCAGTGCTGGGAAAAATCGTCAAGCCCAGCCAGCTGCAGAGATGCTATGGAGCTCCCTGGTCGTTTTGTTCCATTGTGCAAGCACATTGTGAATTATTTTTCTTTATTGACATCTGGGGCTGTCTTCAATATGGCTGCCAGGAGCGTTCTTGCATTCCCTTTTCCTGCGTACCTTCACACATCTCTCTTAGGTTTGTACCCAGGAGCAAAATTGCTGGATTGTAGCTGTAGTAGAGATTGCAATAGGAGTTTTTGATTTATTAAAGTCTAATGTTAATTGGTGTTTTTGCCTACTTCCCAGACAATTCAAGGACCCTACAACATTTCATCCATACTCCTCCCTGACCTATATGCCTCTGAAGCCATGTGTATTAAACCTCATAATACATTATTGTATTAGTACAGTTGTCCCTCAGTATTCATGAGGAATTGATTTAGGACCCCCTCAGATACCCAAATCCATGGATGCTTCAGTTCCATATGGAAAATGGCACAGTGTTTACATAGACCCTATTCACATTTTCATATATATTTGAGACGGGGTCTCAATCCCAGGCTGGCCTAGAACTCTCTATGTAGCTTTGAACTTCTGATCTTCTTGCCTCCACCTCCCGAGTGCTTGGATTATAGGCCAGTATTAACACTTGAGTTTATGAGGTACTGGGGATTGAACCCAGAGCTTTGGTATGCTAGACAAGCACTCCATCAACTAAGCTACATCCTCTACTTCCTCCCATGCACTTTTAAGTCACTTCTGTGTGACTTAGAATACTTAATACAATGTAAATGCTATGTAAATTGTTGTTATGCTATATTGCTTTGGGACTAATGAGAAGAGGGACATATTTAGTAAATCAATGCTTATTTAGTACAGGGACACGTTGAAAAAAACTATCATCAACCTACAGTTGGTTACTGCTCTTATCAAATGGCTCTAAGTACTGGGTTCTGGTAATCCTTCTTTTTTTCTTTCGGCTGTAAGAACAGCAGCAGCTTCCTGCAGTGTTTAATTTCTCGATGTCACACCATTTTCTCTTGGAATCTCAGTTTCTCTATCACCTGTGCAATAAATTCCCTTGTTGGAAATTTCTAGAGAGATGTTTCTTTTTGTGACTGATTCAGCCTCTAAAAATGATTGCAGTGGCTTTACAAAAATTTCCAAGCATTTCATCTGTTCTTGATTCATAACCACCTGCTTTGGTTTGTTGATTTTAAATGCACTTATTTTAAAATTTCTTCCAGACTGCTCTATTATTCCTAGTTTCTTTTATATAAATCCTCATATATGTTGGATTTGTTGTCTTTGTTTTATCGTGTTTGGTTTCACTGAGGCCTTCGTAACTGTTGCTGTTGAGTGTTCATCTTACATGGAAACTTCTCTCTCCTAATCCACACCCCCCCCACTTCTCTCCCAGGAAAGTGGTTGTGTGATCGTGTCATCCTATTGTGCCAAGGACAAAATTCAGTGGGTCAGGGGAAAATTACAGTTCTGAATAAAGGGCACACATGTTTACTGTGCAAGCATTTCTGCATTTCTCCTTTTTCACAGGCTAGAAGTTTCTTTGTAGCAGAGTTTCCAAGCACAGAAATAGGAACTTCTCAGCCTTCACATACAACAGGTAGAACACAAGCTCAGTGCCTCAGCTTCCCACTGTGAATGGGGGTGCAGGCTCCTAATTCTTCCATTGGGGTTTTCTCTGTGTGTCTGAAATTCTAGCCTTTAAAGTTTGTGTTATGTCCTGGGCTCTGTGGTCTCATTTACTAAGCCTCCAACAACAATTATGAATTCCCTCCTAGTTTCTAGTCCCTGATTTTTTCCTTTGTCTTTTAAAAATTTCTTTAAATTGAATTTTTGTGATTTTCATACAGTATAGTCTTATGGTATTGAGATCTCCTCCCTTATCCACACCCCTCCACTGCCCCCGCCCAATTTAATGTACTCATATATATATATATAACATATATAAAAATGTATTACATATATACTTATAACACAGCTGGAACTCGCTATAGAGACCAGGCTGGCCTCCCCTTGCCACAAAAGTGCTGGGATTAAAGATGTGTGCCACCATGCCTGTCTTATTATTATTATTTTTAATGTTCCTTCCACTATCTCCGTCTGGAATTCTTTTTGGAGGAATCTTGTAACGACTGACTCTTCTCTCTGAGTGACTTTACAGTTGTTTTTATTCTTCTCATCCCTTTATCTCTGTACTGTGCTCTGGAAACATTTTTCAAAGTAGTCTTTTGGCTAACAAATGTACTGTCAAAAAAGTATTTATTCATACTTTTTGATTTTATGCTTACAGTGCTTGATTGTATACTTATCGCCTTCAGAAAAACCCTCGTGGGAACACCCTGAGTGTTGATGGGTTCCCAGTGTGCCTAATTGGCAGAGGAATTGGGTCACACAGGAGCACTGTGGATACAGTGTAAGCCAGAGTCCACCATGTTCCTTAAGTAAAGACTTTATTTGTATCTGACAGAAGCCATCAGCTATTTTTTAAAATATATTTTATTTATTATTTTTTATTTTATGTGTATGCATGTATTGCCTGCATATACATAAGCGTACCCATGTCGTGCAATGCCCACGGAGGGCAGAACAGGGTGTCAGATCTCCTGGAACTCAAGTTACAGACAGTTGTTAGCCACCATGTAGGGTGACCATTGGGATACTTTTGACCATCAGCTATTTTAAGCAGCAAAAACTTTGATTTCTACTTCTTTTTAAAATTTTATTTGTTATTTTTACTTTATGTGTATGCGTGTATTGCCTGCATATAGGTAAGTGCACCCTTGTCGTGCAATGCCCGTGCAGGACAGAAAGGCTGTCGGATCCCCTGGAACTGGAGTTATGGACAATTGTTAGCTGCCATGTGGGTGCTGGGATTCGAACCTTGGTCTTCTGCAAGAACAACCAGTTGTTCTTAACCACTGAGCCATCTCTCTAGGCGCCCCCTCTACTTCTTTTTGAGGAATGGAATTCAGTTCTTGAAGGGGACCACTATATTATGCACATTAACTTTTGTATATGCACACTTGTTTAATCACCTCCAGATCAAATATAGATTATTCCTGACCTTCCAGAAGTTCTTTGTGTGTCTTTCCTGTCAGTATTCATTTCCTCCTCCCATTTACAAGTAACCACATCCTCTGATTTCTATTGCCACTGATTGGCTTCCTGTTTTTTTGTTTTGTTTTGTTTTTTATTTTTGGTCTTTTTGAAGCAGGGTCTCCCTGTAGCCCCACCTGTCCTGGAACTCACTATGTAGACCAGGCTGGCCTTGAACTCACGGAGAGCCACCTGCCTCTGCCTCCCAAGTGCTGGGACTACAGGCGTGCGCCACCACGCCTGGCTGGTTTCCTGTTTTTAACATTATACAGATGGAATCACACTGTATGTGTCTGACCTCCTTTGTTGAATATGATGTCTATTAACTTTTAAGTTATGTGTATAAGTTGTCCTTTTAGATTACATTGTCGCATTCTACTGGACTAGACCACAGTTTAGCTTATACATCCATTTTCCTATTGACAGACATTTCAGAAAATATATTTTTATGAATTCTTTGAGAATTTCATACATGCATACAATGTATTTTGATCATATTCATACCACCACTCCACGCTGTAACTCCTCCCAGATCCACCCCCTGTGCTCCACCCCTCCCAACTTTGTGTAAAAATTCATTTATTTATTTATTTTTATTTTTATGTGTATGAGTGTTATGCCTGCATGTATGCAAGTGCACCTGTGTCATGCAGTGCCCTCAGAGGACAGAAGAGGCAGTTGGATTCCCTGGAACTGGGGTTATGAATGGTTGTTAGCCACCACGTGGGTTCTGGGATTCAAACCTGGGTCTTCCACTAGAACAGCCATTGCTTTTAACCCCTGAGCCATCTCTCCAGCCCCTCGGTGTCTTTTATTTGTTATGCCCCAAGTCCGTTTTGTACTGCCCCTATACTCTTGGGGTGTGGGGCTAATCCATTGTAGTGTGGTTGACCTATCAGTGGTCACACCCTTAAAAAAAAGTGACTCTCCTCAGAGCCTCTATCAATTGCCAATAGCTCTTCAGCTAGGGGTGGGACTTTGTGTGCACCTCCCCTCTTCATGTTGGAATGTTGACTGGTTTGATCTTGTACAGGCACCCACAGCTGTTTTGACTTCATGAGTGCAGCAGTTCTGTCATATCCAGAAGACACTGGTTTCACTCCGGTCCTCCCCAAACTCTGTATAATCTTTACACCTCTTCTTCCGAGATGGTCCTTTGACAGACATTTTAATCATCCAGTGTTTTAAAGATTTTATTTATTTATTTATTTTTGTGAGAGTGTTTTGCATGCATGTACTTAACGACACCATGTGCATGCAATGCCTATGCAGGCCAGAAGAGGGCATGGGTTCTCTTGGAACTGGAGTTGAGGAGGGATGTTATCTGCCCTCCGGAAAACTAACTGGGGTCCTCTGCCAGAGCAGCAAATGAGCTTAACTGCTGAGTCATCGCTCCAGCCCTCCAGTGTTTTTTTTTTTTTTTTTTTTTTTTTTTTTTTTTTTTTTTTTTTTTTCTCTTTTTGAGATAGTCTCCCTGTAGCCCCAGCTGGCCCAGAACTCGCTATGTAGACTAGGCTGGCCTGGAACTCAACAGAGATCCACCTGCCTCTGCCCCCCAAGTGCTGGGATTAAAGGCATGCACCGCCACCCTGCCTGGCTCCCTCCAGTTTTTTTTTTATAATGAATAAGACTCTATGAACATTCTCTTGTATACTTTTTGCTGTAAATATGTGTTCATTTCCCTTGGGAACAAACCCAAGATTGTTGAGTTATAAAGTGGGCATTAAGTTTAGGCTCAATAGATACAAACAATTTTTTTTTCCAGGAGTGATTGCACAACTTACATTCCCATCAGCAATGCATAAAAATTTTTATGGTTCCACATCTTTGCGTTTGTAGCCATTCTGGTAGATTTGTAGTGGCGTCTAGTGGCTTTAATTTGCATCTGTTTGATGAGTAGTGACATTGATCACTGTGACAGATTTGATTTTCACAACAGCCCCTTCCATGTGACCTTGCTGTGTAACTGTGATATTCTTCCCACTGAGAGGAAGAGCCTATGTCTCCTCCCCAGTCTTTCAATTATGATAGAAATGGTAACATGTGGCTTTTGAGACCAGGTCCTAAAAGACATTTTTCAGTTAAAACAATTTTTTGGATTCATTTATTTTTATTTTGTGTGTTATGAGTGTTTTATCTGAATGTATATAAGTGCATCCATGTGGTTGTGCAATGCCTGAGGAGGTCAGAAGAGGGAGTTGGATTCCCCTGTAGCTGCAGTTACAGATGGTTGTTAACCACCATGTGGGTGCTGGCATCGAAACTGAGTCCTTGCAAGAGCAGCAGTGCTCTTAACCACTCCAGTTCCATTTTCCAGTTTTTGAGACACCATTTTGGGACTCTGAGCATTCACATAAACAGCTAAACTAACCTAAATTCACCATGTTATAGAAGAAGTCCAAACTAGCTCATAAAAAAGGCGTTGAGACTAAGTATGAAGGGAGAAATAATACCAGCCAGCCTCCAGATACCCCTGTCCCCTACTGGTCCATTTCTAACCACCATTTTATGAAAACCTTATAAAGCCAAGACATTCCTCAAGACTTGATCTCACAGAGATCCACCTAAAGGTGTGCATCACTGTGCCCCACTTATGTGTTTTTTTTTTTCAAACTAGAAACAATCCAAATGTGCTCATGAAAGAATTGGTAAAGTCAACACTTGTGTCACTCTGCGGTCATAATAAATGATGGTTACAGCTGAGTGCATTGTAACATATTGTCAGCTAGGAGCTTTGATGGAATCCCTCAGTCACGCCTCCCTGATGGAAACAGCAAGCTTGCTTTCTTGGTTTCACGTGTAGAGCGTTCACATATAATCTAGGGCTCACCCACCAAAACTGGATTATTTCCAGTTTGAAAAAAAAGCCCACATAAGCTGGGCATAGTGGTGCACACCTTAGGTAGATCTCTGGGAGGCAGAGGCAGGCAGATCTCTATGAGTTCAAGCCCAGTCTGGTCTACATAGTGAGTTCCAGGCCATCTGGGGCTACAGGGAGACTCTGTCTCAAAAAAAAGCACAAAACAATAGCAACAACAACAAAAACCAGTTAGGCAAGTTGGTAGAGCTCTTGTCTAGCACACACAAGGCCCTGGACCACATAAACTGGATATGGCAGCCTGTAAGCCTTAGTTCCATAGCAAATTTGAGGCCGGCCTGGACTACAAGAAACCCTGTCTCAAAACACATAAACAAAAACAAAAACTTAGGCAAAACAATGCTTATTTAGAGCTCGAAAAATTTACCTTAAGCATGGTAGTCTATAGCTGTTATTTCAGCTATAGGAGTCTGAGACGGGAGGACTGAACCCCCGCCCAACCTGGGTATCGTAATGAGCCCGTCTCAAAATTTTAAAGACTAGCCAGGCATGGTGGCACACATCTTTAATCCCAGCACTCGGAGGCAGAGGCAGGTGAATCTCTGTGAGCTCAAGGCCAGCCTGGTCTACATAGCAAGTTCCAGGCCAACCAAGGCTACACAATGAGATTTTGTCTCAAAAAACCAAAACACACACAAATTAAAGAAAAAATTAAAATTAAAGAATTTTAGTTTGGAGGTTTAAAAAATATATTCTGTTTATTATTTTTATTTTTTTATGGGTATGAGTGTATTGCCTGCATGTATGTGAGTGCACCTGTGTCATGTAATGCCATGGAGGTCAGAAGAGGGCGTTGGATTCCCCCAGAACTGGAGTTAAGGATGGTTTGTAGCTGCCGTGTGGGTGCTGGGAATCAAACCCTGGTCCTCTGAAAGAGCAGTCAGTGCTCTTAACCTCTGAGCCAACTCTCCAGCCCTAATTTGGAGGTTTTATTCCCAAAGAAATAACTGCCCTCAGTCTATCATACAAATATTTACTGCTTTATGAGTGATAATTATTGAAAACTGCAACTAGTTCAAGCATTGAAAACAATGAATGACTAATTTTTGACATAACAAACTTCTGAGATTTCCTGAGATACTATTCATTCTGAATATTGACTGTGTCTTCATCTGTTTCTACGTGGCCTGACCATGTGTCCAGTTTGCCTTGAAAAATGGAGTCACTGTGATGACATAATTTTATTATGATAGAATATTATAATAAAAAAATAAAAAATAAAACATGGACCCACATGGTAGAAGGAGAAAACTGACTTCAGCAAGTTGTCCCTTGACCTCCACATATGTACACACAAAATCAGTGTGTTAAAAAACTCAAAATTTACTGAATATAATCGTGTAAAATTAGTGTGTGCATAATAACTTGGGTGTTAAGGAGGTTTCTTTTTACTTTTGGTTGGTAAAGTTGCTCTGCTCAGAATAGAAAAATGCAAGGAGATTAAATCCCTTTTCTTTTTAATAGCTTTCTAGTTACCTCACAATGTGTGGAGAGCTTGCCCAATAGGTGGCAGTACTGGATAAGAACAGATGGAAACTTATCCAGGAGCCTTCAAGTAGTGTTTCTCAAATGTTGGTGGGCATTGCAATGGCTTACCTAAAACAGGCTTGCTGGAACCTATATTCAAAATTTCTGAGTAAGTGTCTTATTATGTTAGTGCTACTATAACAAAATACTCGACACTGGGTAATTTATAAAGAAGAGAAATTTGTTACTTACAGTTTTGGAAACCAGGCTGGGAAATCCAAGATCAAGTTGCCTGCAGGATTACTGTCTGGTCGGGGTCTACTCCATTCAGGGCATTTTCTTGAAGCAGCCTGAAGACAGCAGGGCAAAATGGCCTGAGCTAGTCTCCTTTCTGTAATATATGAATTCTAATCACGTAATCTTTATTACCTCTTAAAGGTCTTGTGTTTTGCCTGAATGTATGTAAGTGCACCTGTGTGTGAAATGCCTGCAGACTCCAGAAGAGGGAGTCAAATCCCCTGGAAGTGGAGTCATGGAGGGTAGTTAGCTGCCATGTGGATGCTGGGAACCAAACCTGGGTCCTCTGCAAGAGCAGCCAGTACTCATAACCGATGAGCCATCTCTCCAATCCCTTAGGTCTCATCTCTTTTTAAAATATTTTATTTACTGTGTATGCGTGTATTGCCTGCGTGTAGGTAAGGGCACCCGTGTTGTGCAGTGCCCACAGAGGACAGAAGAAGCTGTTGGATCCCCTGGAACTGGAGTTACAGATAGTTGTTAGCTGCCATGTGGGTGCTGGGATTTGAACCCAGGTCTTCTGCAAAAACAGCCAGTGTTCTTAACCGCTGAGCCATCTCTCCAGCCCCATGTCTCATCTCTTAATACCACTGCAATGGGTATTGTTTGAGCATAATTTTTTTTCTCTTTTATGGAGATAGAATCTCGCAATGTGGCCCAGGCTAGTTTATAATCCTCCCACTGGGCTTCTTTCTTTCTTTTATAATGTAGTGTGTGTGTGTGTGTGTGTGTGTGTGTGTGTGTGTGTGTTCACACATATGATAGGATGTGTGTGGGGTGTCAGTTTTCTCCTTCCACTTTTATGTGGCTTCAGGGATGGCACTCAGGTCACCAGTCTTGGGTAGCAAGCATCTTTACCTGCTGAGCCATTCTCCTTTTTTTGAGATAGGGTCTTGAACTTGTGATCTTCCTGCCTCGGCCTCTCAAATGCTAGGATTATGGTCAGGCAACACCACACCTGGCCTTTATATGAATTTTGAAGGGAGCACATTCTAACCATAGCAGTAGGTTTTGGGTGGTGCCAGTTTCCCCTGTGACACCAATGTTGCTGGGCAGAGACCTCAAAGCCACAGTCTTCTCATGAAGATGCTCCATAGAGGGCTAAAGAATTCTTTCCTTTCTCATTGTAATCCCCTGGCCCACCATACTGCCATTGCCCTTTGTTAATAGAGGAGTTAGGCCAGCCATTCAGAGATGGGGGCACTGTTATGATTTGAATCTGAGTTATTCCTCAAAGCCTCATGTTTCGAACCCTTATTCCACAGCTGACAGTGTTGTTTTAGAAGCCATATAGGAGGTGGGACCCAGCTGGTAGGGTCCATTAGAGGTGGGACTCTGAAGATTATACTCAGCTCTGGTTCTGTCCTGTGAGATCTGCTTCCTGGTCCTGGCTGTGTGGAACTTTTGTACCATGTCTTCCCCACCACCATAGACTGAAATCCCTTGGAAACCATGAGTCCAAATCAACCTTTCCACCATTTTTTCTCTCAGGTATTTTTTTTTTGGTCTTTTTGAGACAGGGTCTCCCTGTAGCCCAGCTGTCCTGGAACTCACTATGTAGACCAGGCTGGCCTTGAACTCACAGAGATCCACCTGCCTCTGCCTCCCGAGTGCTGGGATTAAAGGTGTGCGCCACCATGCCTGGCTTCAGGGATTTAAAAAAATATTTTATTTATTATTTTAAAAAAGTATTTATTATTATTATTATCTTATGCATATGAGTGTATTGCCTACATGTATGTGAGTGCACCCATGTCGTGCAATGCCATGGAGGTCAGAAGAGGGCTTTGGATTCCTCTGGAACTGGAGTTAAGGATGATTTGTAGCCACCATGTGGGTGCTGGGAATTGAACCTGGGTCCTCTGCAAGAGCAGTCAGTGCTCTTAACCGCTGAGCCATCTCTCCAGCCCTTATTTATTATTTTTATTTTTTGTGTATGAGTGTATTGCCTGCATGTATGTAAGTGCATTCATGTCGTGTAACGTCCATGGAGATCAGAAGAGGGCATAGAATCCCCTGGAACTGGAGTTACAGACAGTTGTTAGTCACCATGTAGGTGCTGGACCTCAAACCTGGGTCCTCTGTAAGAGCAGCCAGTACTCTTAACCGCTGAGTCATCATCTCTCCAGTCCCTGTCTCGGGTATTTCAGATCACAGCAATGCAAAAGTAACTAACACAGACACTCTGCAAAACACATGCTTCTTCTGGTCAACTTGACCTTGTCCATCTCACTTCCCATTTGAAGAGAGCAAAGGAGCAAGATGGAGAAAATATTCTGGAAGCACTGACAGACCTCACTAGGGGGACCACTTTGGGCAACATGGCCAATTAGTTGTATCCTTTGTCCCTACTTGGTGCCCTCTTTGTCTGCTTTGGGGTACCTCCTGTCTTGCTGTAAGCATCTTGGGGGTCCAGTCTGCCTTTCCCTCCTTTTGGGGAGCATGGCTTTTTATTGTGAATGGAAGCCTTTGGGTTAGCTCACTTCTTGGCTTTGTAATATCTTATACTCTCACTACTTGATAAAGAGCTTGCTCCCAACTCACAGAAATGCAGACTGGAGATTTTTTTTTTAACTCTCTCCTCAAACTTTCTATCTCTCCTCTCCTATCTGCATTCTTTCAGCTGTGCCTGACCTTGTTTCCTACTTCAAGAGATGAATGACTTGTTTATCTCCTGGTCAAGAACAGTGCCTATGCCTGTGCGCTAAATTCTGTCCCCTCTCAAGGCCATGGCTGTGGTAATTCTCCCTTCTATGCATCACCAGTTTCTCCCTGTTTACTGAACCATTGCCATCAGCCAACGAATCTGCTGCTCTTGCTCCTATGCTTAATATGTATAATCCTCACTTCTGTTCATGATCTCCAATTTTTCTGCTTCTATTCTCCCATGAACCCTTCCAATCAGGTTTTTCCCCCATCCCTCTGTCAAAAGTGCCCTAAATCACAGAAGTCTTCTTCGTTTCTCTCACAGCCAGTATTATCTGTCAGCAAACCTTGGTTCAATGTTCAAGGAATAAACAACATTCAGTCACTTGCCTTGATACTCTTCTCTGCCCTGACTGCTACCATGTACAGATCCAAGCCACCATGACTTCCCACCTGAAATCACTGAAATACACCTTCGTTTTCCTTAAATTCACTTTGTTTTTGTCCTTGCCTACATCAACTCCTTTCTCTTTAATTTTTTAAACTTTTAAAAAATTTTATTATTTTTGTTTTATGTGTATGTATGTATTGCCTGCATGTAGGTGACTGCACCCGTGTCGTGCAATGTCCACAGAGGTCAGAAGAGGCTATCGGATCCCTTGGGACTGGAGTTACGGACAGTTGTTAGCTGCCATGTGGGTGCTGGGATTTGAACCCGGGTCTTCTGCAAGAATAGCCAGTGTTCTTAACCGCTGAGCCATCTCTCCAGCCCCTCTCTTTAATTTTTTTTTTAAATCTCATTTTCTGTGTATGAGTGCTTTGCCTGCATGTATGTAAGTACACTCATGCGTGCAATGCCCACAGAGGACAGAAGAGAACATTAGATCCCCTGGAACTGGAGTTACTGATGATTGTTAGCCACCATGTGGGTGCTGGGGATCAAATCCAGGTCCTCTGAAAGAGTAGCCAGTGCTATTAACCACTGAACCATATGTCCATCCCCACTCTCTTCTCTTAAATTTTTTTTACACTTACGTGTGTGTGTGTGTGTGTGTGTGTGTGTGTGTGTGTGTGTGTGTGTCTGGGTGTCTGCATGCCATAGTGCATGTGTGGAGGTCTGAGGACAGCTTTTGGGAGTAGGTTCTTTCCTTCTACCATGTGGGTCCCAGGTCATCAGGCTTGGTGGCAAGAGCCTTTAGTTGTTCAATCGTTTTCATGGTCCGTACAGTCCCTTCTCAATATAATGGCCAATAATTTTGTAAAATCTAAGTCAAGCATGTCATTCTTTTATTCAAATGCTCCTCCCCATTGATTCAGAATAATCCAGAATAACACCCAAGTCTTTAAAATCAGCACCTGGGACTCTGAGCCAGGATCCTGAATTTCAAACAGATTGACCTTAGACTACACAGAGACATTCTGTGAAAATAAGTAAATAGAAATTTTCAAAAAAAAGACCCACAAGAGCTGTAATTCAGTGGTAAGTTACTTGCTCAGTATGGGTGAAGCCCTGGGTTTTATCCTCAGCATTAGAAAACAAATAGAACGAAACAGACCTACAAAGCCCCACATGCTCTGGCCCCTGGGAGTTCTGCTCATTTTAGTGAGATGCCTGGCACATTTTCAACCCAAGGACTTTGCATTGGCTGCTCTCTGCCTGGATCTCTCTTTCTTAGATGTTTGTTTTTGTGGTTTACTCTCACTTTCTGAGAATGGTTTTCTCCAACGTCACCTTCTGAGCTGACTGAGCTCAATCACTCACTCAAAGTTCTTGGGGACAGAAAGATTGAGATGCCCTGAAAAAGATGGAATTCTGCTTCAGAGGGCTTCAGCTCAAAGCTCTCCTGCCTGCCCACTCTGCAGGTTTCAGATTTGCCAGCCAGCCCTGCAATTGCATGAGCCTTTTCCCATCCCCCTCCCCCTTTTCCCCCTCCCCTCCTTCCTCTCCTCTCCCCTTTCTCCTGTCCATCTCCTCCCTCACTCTCTCTCTTCCTCTCCTTCCTTATTGATCCTATCTCCCTGAAGAACTCTATTAAAGTAGATTTGGCTCTCTGACCAGTAGTTGCTCTAGAGTTGCAACACTTACTATGCGCTCAGTAGAAAATGGACTTTATTCAAAGTGTTTCAAGGACTTTTTCTTTTGCTATAGATATCATCAAAAATTAAAGGTCTGAGACCAGCCCTGACCTCACTGAGCTTCCACTGGAGTCAGGAAACAAAATCTATAGCAAAGACCTAGAAAAGGACTGGGGAGATGGCTCAGTGGTTAAAGCACTTGCCATGCAAGCTTGAGAACAAGATTTTGGATCCCCAGAACCCATGCAAATGCTGGGTGAGCATGGTGGCCCACCTGTCATTCCATGTAACTCCAGCCTCAGAGGGTATAGACAGGGGCTCCCCAGAGCAAGCTGGCTAACAAGACCAGCCCCATATCAATAAGCTCTGGGTGGGATGAACCTGCCTCAGTGAATAAAATGGAAGAGTGATCAAGGATGATTCTAACATCAACCTTGAGCCTGCACACCCATATGCACTCGACACACACATGTGTCCATACACATACAAACATACATACATATACATGCACACAGGAAAATGGAAAAAGGAAAAGCAACTCCCTCTGCCCCCCAAATATCCCAAAGATGCAGAGAATTAATAGTATCTCTACTATGTAGGAGCCAACTTGTATAAAGATGTAGTCCAAGCCCACCTTATTCAGGGTGGCTGGAGAGCCTACCTGTGGGCAGGGAGGTTTGTTTCCAGTGAGTACTTGGGACTAATGCCAAAACTGCTGGTGGCAAGTTGAAGCCACTTAGAAACAACGTTTGGGAGCACTAGGCCCAGATTAAGTGTCTGAACTTTGGGGCCTGTCTGCTAGCCCCTTTTCAGTCATGGGGACTCAACATTGTCAAGGGTGTGATTTCATACCCACTAAAGACAACGGAGGGGTCTTACCCTCCCATACGTTCTATTATCTATCTATCTATCTATCTATCTATCTATCTATCTATCTATCAATCATCTATCTATCTATGGTTTTTTTGAGACAGAGTCTCCCTGTAACCCCAGCTGGCACTCACTGTATAGACCAGGCTGGCCTTGAACTCACAGTGATCTGCCTATCTCTGCCTCCCAAGTGCTAGGATTAAAGGTGTGCGCCAACACACCCTGTTTATTTAATATTTTTATAGATTTGAGAATTTCATACAATGTGTTTGATCATATTCAGGCCCCCTCCCTCTTTCCACTCCCACCTTACTACCTCCTCCAACTTCATATCCTCTACTATTATTTGTCTTTTTTGTAAAGGCCTATCTAGTCTAATCTGTTTCCTAAATGCTCTTGGGTGTGGGTCTATCCCTTGGAGTCTGGTCAACCTACCCGGTGTCAAACCAGTAAGGAGAACTGACTCTCCCTCTCTCAGCTAGGGCTGGGGCTTCCTGCCCACCTTTCCCATACATGCTAGGCCCCTGTCTGGCTTGTGTTTACACAGGTCTTGTGCACGCTGTCATAAGTACCACCCACACTTTCTTTTAAGACTTTTAGATTGTCATCTCCCCAACCCACCAGACAGCTTCTCTTCTCTGATCCTTGGACATAAGACTGCCTGCCACATTTTTGGGATTTCGTCCAACAAGACTTGGGAAACTGAAGCAGAGGGATAGTGGTGGGTTCAAGGTCAGCCTGCATACTAAGATCTTGTCTCACAAAAAGGCAGCCTTTTTAAACATCACAAGCTTATTTATGTCACACACATGTCCCCGCCTTTTTTTCCTGGAACTATTTTTCCTTAGGTGGCTAAGGTAAGTGATAACAGAGTCTAAAACTCATATTTATCCTTTGACAGGACATTGTGTTGCTTATAGGCATGCACATATATATTTTTTCCTAGCTTTCCTTTCTCCATGCTCTGATGTTTCCTCTAGAATTCTCCATTCTTCCATGGATCTCCTGCAGCCTTTCTAGCCACAACAAAGCAGACATCACTTACTAAGATTGTGGGGGCCTTGGAGATGGTTCAGCGGGTAAAGGTGCTTGTGGCTAAACTAAACATGACAACTTGAGTTTGACCTCCAGGACACATGTGGAAGGAGAGAACCAACTCCAGCAAGTTGTCCTCTGACCGCCACACATGTGCCGTGGCATGTGTGGACACACACACACACACACACACACACACACACACACCATAAATAAAATGTAACAACAATGTTCTAAAAAGGGCCTGCTGTGGCTTGGCCTCTTGTGCTATCTCTTCTTCAAGATGTTTCAGAATTTGGCTCCAAAGGGGGAACAATCAATTTTCTATAGGGCTAAAGCTTAGGCTTCAGATTTATATGGTTTACATTTTCAAAATAACCCTTACTGGGATTTAGTTAAGGGGCCAAGGATGCAGCTCAGTGCTTGAGCACTTAACTAGCATGTGCAAGACCCTAGGTTCACTCTCTTTTTTAAAAAGAATTATTTTTTTTTAATTTTATGTGTTTGACTATATTGCCTGCATGTATGTAAGTGCACCCATGTCATGCAATGCCCTCGGAGGTCAAAGAAGGTGTCAGATCCCCTGGAACTGGAGTTACGGATGGTTGTTAGCCACCATGTGGGTGCTGGGGATTGAATCTGGGTCCTCTGCAAGAGCAGTCAGTGCTCTTAACAGCTGAGCCATTTCTCCAGCCCCCGACCCTAGGTTCACTCTCAAGCACAATAAGAAAAACAGAAAATAAACGGACGAAAAGAGACATAATTAATACAACAGACAACACACCATTTGAAGAGTACAATCCAATGTGTTTTTTTTTTAATATTTACCGATATGTATGACTTTCACAATGGGCAATTTTCTTAGAATAGTTAAATCATTTTGTAAAGAAATCACTTATCCTTTAGTTATTACCTGCTTGGCTACTCCATCCCCATCCTTCCCAGCCCCTAGCAACCCCCAATCTATTTTCCGTTTGTGTTGATTTGCCTATTGTGGCTGACATTTCATGTGATATGTGGTTTTTTGCATCTAGCCTCTCTCCCTTAGCATGATGTTTTCAAGGTTCATCCACGTGTCAGCACTTCATTCTCATTTATGGCCAACTAATTTTCCACTATAAGGATATACCACAATTTGTTTCATCATTTCCATTCATCCATTAGGTTTTCACTTTTCTGACTAAGAAAACAGAACTCTTTGAGCATTCATTTGTGTACAAGCTTTTGTGTGGACCTAGGTTTCCGTGTCATGGCAATTCTTTACATAAAGAACTCTCTAAAAAACACTGTGCCCAACCCTGTGTTCACGTACTATTACCTATTGCAGAAGTTACTCATTGCTCACTCCCTGGCTCAGAGTCAGCGCTGTATGACAATGACTGTTTGTGATGTCCCATTGCTGTCAGGCTGTAAGCAAATACGCATCTTAACAATTCTGAATCAACAGCTCAGTCTGGTGTAAATCCTCGCCCATTTAACTCATTGTTTTTGGTGAGAGGAGACAAAAATCTGTCAGAATGAGCATCAAGTATTGGTGAGTGCTTAGTTCGTAACTATGTGGATAAATGAGTAAAGGAAGGGTGTGTTCAATAATCTCCAGGGCTTTCTTTTGTAGACTAAAGCACACGAGCATCATGTAGGTGATGTCAGTGGCTCTAGGGACTACCTCTGCTGGAGGGAGTTGTGCTGTAGGTATCTGAGGTTGTCAGGACAGTAGCTTTCCAGAAAACCTCCATGTTGCACTGCCTGTTGTTTGTCAAAAGGAAGAACTGTAAATATTAACAAGGTAGTTTGGGGTCAGTGAGATGGCTCAGTGGGTAAAGGTACTTGCTGTCAAGTCTGATGACAACCTGAGTTTGAGACCCAGGACTCACATGATGGAAGGAGAGAACCAATTCCTGTAAATTGCCCTCTGACCTCCATACATGGATGTCCCCCAATAAAAATGATAAAATATGTGGTTGTTTGGATGAGAAATGCTCCCCATAGGGCTCATGTGTTTGAACACTTGGTCCCTAGTTGGTCATGCTGTTTGGAGAGGTTATAGAATTTTTAGGAGATGGAGCCTTGATGGAGGAATTGTGTCATTTGGGGGTGGGCTTTGAGGGTTTATAGCCTCTCCCTACTTACCTTTCTCTCTCTCTCTCTCTCTCTCTCTCTCTCTCTCTCTCTCTCTCTCTGATTCCTGTATAGATAAAAATGAGATGCGCGAGTCTCTTCCTCCCGCTGCCCCTCCTCTCACAGACTCTTATCTCTCTGCCCGCGCAAGACAAAATAAACTCT
>NW_008359081.1:865956-902221 GCF_000622305.1 Nannospalax galili
TTGTGTTTTGTGTGGGGGTGTTGTGTGTGTATACTGCCTCCCTCCGTACCTTTCTCTCTCTCTCTCTCTCTCTCTCTCTCTCTCTCTCTTTCTCTCTCTCTCTCTGATTCCTGTGTAGATGAAAATGTGATGAGCCAGCATCTTCCTCCTGCTGCCCCTCCCCTTACAGACTCTTATCCCTCTGGAACCGTAAGCCAAAATAAACTCTTTTTTTAAGTTGCTTTGCTCACAGCAGCAGCAAAGTAACTAATAAAAAATGCAATGAATTTTTTAAAAAGGCAATTTGGGTTCAGGAATCAAGAGAACAGGATTCTATAAGCTGGTCTGTAGTACCAGCTTGAAGTAGATAAGTGAGCCATGTCTTTGGGCTTCTGTCTTCTAGTTTTTAGTAAGAATGGATAGTTCTTAGCTATTTTGGATGTGCAAACAATCTGATGCAAGAAATCAGTTCTCCTTAAAACTGCATGTTGACACAACCGCACAAAAATCCATACATGAAGCTGGGTATGGTGACACATATCTGCAATCCCAGCACTCTGGAGGCTGAAGCAGGAGGATCAGCATTTAAAGGCCACTCTCTACTACAAATCAAATTTGAGGCCACTTGAGTTACATGAGACCCTGTCTCAAAAACAAAACAAACTAGGCATGGTGGCACATGCATTTAATCCCAGCACCCAGGCAGGAGGCAGACGAAGGAGGATATCTGTGAGTTGGAGGCCAGCCTGGTCTACATAGCAAGTTCCATTCAGGGCTACATAGTGAGGTCCTGCTTCAAAACAAAACAAAATAATACAAAAAAGAGGGTTGGAGAGATAGCTCAGTTGATAAGGCACTTGCTGCATAATCATGAGGACTTGAGTTTGTTCCCAAGCACTTGCATAAAAAGCTGGAGTGGTGGCGTGTGCTTGTAATCCTAGGACTGGGGAGATGGAGGCAGGAGTATCCTTGGGGCTCACTGGCCAGCCACCCTAGCCTACTTAGTGAATTCTAGACCAATGAGAGGCCCTGTCTCGTAAAACAAGGTGGGTGGTTTCTGAGGAACCGTACCCAAGGTTGACCTCTGTTCCCCACATATACTTTCATACACATGCACAAACACCTGCACACACATAACTGCACCAAAAACTAAAAAAAAAACCCAAAAGGAAAAAAGAAGGGTACTTAGCATATGCAAAGCCCTGAGTTCTATATATAGAATTACAAAAAATGAGGAAAGAGGAGGAAAGTAGCAAGAGGAGGAGGAGGTGGGGGGAGGACAGGCAAACAAGTAAAGTAGAATATTCATTAATGAGGGAACAGAAGCACAAAGAAGCCATAAACTGGCTGGTATACACCTGCAATCCCAGAATTTGGGAGGTGGAGACAGGAGGATCAGCAGTTTAAGGACAGTTTCAGTCACATAGTAAGTTTGAGGCCAGCCTGGGATACATGAGACCCTGCCTCAACAACCCAAGCCAAACAAGCCCAAAACAACTGTATGGGATTTTCTCAGTGTCTCTGTGACCCATCCCCAGATCCCTAAGAAGACTCTAGTGTCATTCCCTGATGGCCACCATGGCTGCCTCTGCTTTTAATGATGGGACGTTCACAAACTGTCAATGGAAAAATTTGAGGGTGGAGTCATTCCCAGAGCCCTTCGACTAGATGATCTCAGGAAACTATTCAGAAACTCTGCCCTAAATATAATATTTTATTTTTAAAAAGCTTGTCATTGCTATTACTGTGTGTATGAAATAGCATGTGTATGGAGTTTAGAAGACAACTTTGTGGAGTCATTTTATCTTTACACGGGTTCCAGGGATTGAATTCAGGTCACCAGGTTTGCTTGCCAAGTGCCTTCACACACTGAGCCATCACCCAAGCCCATTAGTATAACATTTTAAATTTAAATTGCAAAATATGTTTCCCTACAGTGAACTCAGTTACAACAGCTTGTACTTGGACATGATTTTTACAAAAAAAAAAAAACGTGTGCAGTGTATATTTATATTTTTCTTTATATTTTTTAAAAACAGGAGCTCACCATATGGATCAGGTGGGTCTGGAGATCACTATGTAGCTAGATCTGACCTTAAACTTGCTCTGAATCCTGAGACTATAGGCATACACTGCGATGCCAGCTGCAGAATATATTTAAAGCATTTTTATTTTATGTGTTATGAACATTTTGCCTGCATGTATATAAGCGCACCCATGTATGCAATGCCCATGGAGGCCAGAAGAGGGCATCAGATCCTCTGGAACTGAAGATAAAGAGTTGTGGGTGCTGAGAACCAAACCTGGGTCCTCTGCAAGAACAGCAAGTGCTCTTAACCAAAGAACCGTCTCTGCAGCCCTATTGTATGTATTTTAAATGTGTGTGTGTGTGTGTGTATGTGTGTGTGTGTGTGTGTGTGTGTATGTGTATGTGTGTGTGTGTGGGTGTGTGTGTGTGTGTGTGTATGTGTATGTGTGTGTGTGTGGGTGTGTGTGTGTGTGTGTGTGTGTGTGTGTGTGTGTGATCCAGAGGAGCACCATACCTCTTTCAAGACAGGGTCTCTCATTGACCTGGTACTCACCAATTATGCTAGACTGGATGGCCAGTGGGCCTCAGAGATTGTCCTGTCTCTGCCTCCCCAGTGCTGTGATTACAAATGCAACACCATGCTGGGCAGTGTTTTATGCGGGTTCTGAAGACTTTATGGACTGAGCTATCTCTCCAGTTCCTGCAGCGTAGTTTCTAAATGGTAATCCTATAATCAGCTCATTTACCTATTATTCTTAAAAAAGACAAGTGAGTAATATCTTTTTAAGGGCATATGTTTCAGAGACAATTTCAAGACAAATGAGTGAGAGACTGTGCAAGTACCTAGAGGCGCCCCAACTTCCAGGGTTCTCTGTCCCTCATCCACCCTTCTGCATCATCCCGCCTCATATTACCAATGTTCCAAATTCAATCTGTGAGCTTCTCTCTGGGTTCACAGACAGAGTGCTAACAGAGATTTTAGGGTGTCCTACCCACTGGGCCCCGATGTGCCTCCACACTGGCATGGCAGGTCAATTGGTTTGGTTATCCCTTTGGGTTTGACCCATGGCCTCCTTCAGGTGGCCTTGACCTCAGCTCTTAGGATTTTGCAATGTCAGCACCCCTGGAAAGCTAGTCAGAGTTGTTTGCAAGGGCCGCCTGGAGATTCTAACTTATTCTGAGAAGAGTAAAGAAAGGCACTTTGGAACTCCAACCAGCAAATGGGAGCCGAAGCTCCTCTCTTCAGAGCCTGGGAGTGAAGACAAGAAAACAGTCATTGCAGAGGACTAAGTGCCTGTTACTGGAGCAATTCCCCAGTCAACAGCGTTAATCAGGGCAACATTAGCATGGAATAATGTGGAATTCAATAGAAATGTTCATTTCATCCACTAGGAGCCTGATGACTTCATCACAGATAATGTTATTACAATGAATACAAAAGGAATTAATGATTCACCATGTAGTTACTTTCTTCCCTTCCCCCAACACCTTTTCTTCAGCTTTAACAAACTGGTCTGGAGCCAACTGCGACATCAGTTTAGTAATGACTTTAAGCACCATTTATGCCGCTATCATGGCAATTTAAATTGTCACTTTCTATTAAAAGGTCTACCTCGGAATGGTTTTAAGTGAAAGCATTCCACACTGACAGTGCAATTAAACAAGAGAAAAAACTCCTTTCTTGGGATGTCAGTGCAAACACATTTTAAATAGTGGTTCAGCAGTGCCTTGCTAATTTAAACTACAGTATTGCTTTCTATTAAAGAATAGAAATTGATTTGGGATTTTTCCCCCTTCTCATACTGTGTGACAGTTTGAATTGGCACTGTGTCCCAGTCAAAGCCCTGATGTGCCCGTGGGGTCCCTGAACCTAAAGTATACCCCTCCCAAGGCGGGCATTAAACAGAAATCGTTTTCCCATATGATGAGGGAGGCACTGCCTTTCCCAGCATTTGCTTTTAAAAATTGCCTTTTCTGATCCAGTGCCTTCTTCCACCTGGGGTCTCACTTGCTAATCAGGAGAAAAGTATGAATTGCAAGAGGGACTGCTTTATCAAGGTGACAACTTCCTGATTCAAAAAAAAAGGGACACTCAACTCAAGAAAATTCAGTGTGGAAAACAATTCTGAGTCTCTCTGTCTCTCTCTGTCTCTGTCTCTTCCCCCCCCCCCTCAGTTTCTACCTAGAGGTCATTTATGCATTTCCCCTACCTCTTCTTCATTCAGCTTAGGAAAGACACTTCAGGAACTTTAGTCTTTGAGTGCATTTTAACACATAAATGGTACTAGAGTGCAAACATTGAACAAGCCAGTACAAAATAACACGTTTTATCCACCTCATTTGTCTTCTGGACTCCTGTAGCCCCAATAGTCCATAATTCCCAGGCGTTTGGCTTAGATAGATTCCAGCTATCAGAGAGAATAACACAATTACATTCTTAGGTGTTGGTGCCTTAAATTAGAAGTTGAAGAATATTTGAACAGCAGGAATGGCTGGCATTTTATTTTAATGGTCTTGAAGTGTTTCCAGGCTCTCTGACAGAACCTTATGTCATGAGCAATAGGCCTGCTTTGAAGCACATTAGGCTTGCCAGAAGTAAACGAGGCATAACACTTAAGTTGCTCCGGTTACATCCTCAATTGGTATCGTTATTGCTCTGAAGGACACCGAGATAGCATCTTGAGGAAAGTGTCCCGATGATGGGCATCGAGATGCAATTTTTTTTTATGTCTACACAATTACATTTCTCACTCCACCAGATTCCACACTTGACTGCCAGGTAAAAAGATGATCGATGCATACTCGGTCCTCGAAAGAATAATACATAACCTGCTGGGATCGAAAACTCATTTTATTTTACAAATTAGGCAAACTTTCTTGCAGTTCCATTCTCTTCTTTTCTGTTAATATAACAGACATTTGTATTTAACCCTAGGGCAACTGGAAACAGAAACCAAAAAAATGGCCTGCTGATTTGCAGACTGATGGGGGTCAGGAAAGGGTCACCTCAAAAAGAATTGTTATTTCTTAAAAGGTGGAGGCGGAGGGGAGATGAAAGGCCCACAGAAAGTTTCTCTGGAATGAAGTACATGGAAAGTGGAGAAATCAATAAAAACATGAAGCATATGGAGTAGCGCATCCAAAGGATGGAGGACAGGTTTTGCCTTTGCTTTTGTTGTTTACCTTCAAACAACAGGTATCTGTTCTGTTGCGTTGGTGGTTTGAAGGTAAGCTGTTGGAGGGCCAGAAGCTTTAAAAGAGGTGCTGTGCTCGCCTTTCCCTAGCCACTGGTGGCTACCAGTAGTCTTTGACCTTAGCTTGTCACTGCAGCCCTCCAAATTGTGGCTTCTGTGTGTGCATAGCTCTCTCTCTCTCTCTCCCTCTCTCTCTCTCTCTCTCTCTCTCTCTCCCCCCATATTTGTGTGTGTCTATGTATGCATCTCCTCATTTTTTAATTCTTTTCCAATACTGGGGATGGAATGCAGGGCCTTTTGCATGCTAGGCAAATACTCTTATCAATGAACTGCATTCCAAGCCAAGGATTATATCATTTTTCTTGCCTTCCTTTCCATTCTTCCTTTCCCCTCTTTCTCCTTTCCTCTTTCCATTCATCTCCCTTCCCTATTCTTCCCCTTCCTTTCCCCTTCCTGTAGTCCCTCCCTCCCTCTCCCTCTGTCCCTCCCTCCCTCCCTCCCTCCCTCCCTTCCCTCCTTTCATTTCTTGAGACAGTGTCTCACTCTAACCAGCCCAGGCTGGCCTGCAACTCCATATCCTCCTGCTTCCACTTTCAGAGTGATAGAATGACAGGTGTATGCCAGCATACCTAGTGTGTAGTTCTCTCGGTGTGGCATGGGCTGTGCCTAACAGGAAGGCCTGTTAGAATAGAAGCCGTTTCTAAGCTACTTGCCCATGCTGCCTGGCATATAAACACAGAACTAAGATGACTTGGAGCGTAAGGCCTCCTGTTGTCTCCTACAGATGCATTCCAAAGTGCTTTTGCCCAAGCACTGAGGAAATTGAAGAGCAAGCTGGCAAAATGAAAATAGACTTTTTTAGGAAAGGTGTATGTATGGACATATTTTTTAAAGGTAACTTCTTTGGAAATAGTAGGGGTTTTTTTCATTTGGTTTTTGATACAGAGTCTCTCTGTAGTCACAGTTGGCCTGGAACTCCCTATACCAGGCTGGCCTTGATCTCATAGAGATCCACCAGCCTCTGCTTCCTGAGTGCTGGGATTAAAGGTTCATGATACCACACCTGGTAGGAAGTAAGTAATTTGATAAAAATTTCATTTTGTGGTTTAGAATTAAATTGGTTCCCCCTATTATATTTACAAGCTTAATAGATTCAATTAAAATCCATTACATTTATTGAATCTATCAAAGAAGTGAAATATATTACAAGAATTAAAAAGACCAAGTTTAAGCTATGTGTGGTGGTGCCTGCCTGTAATCGCAGGACTCAGGAGGCAAGTGGATGCTGAGCTTAAGCTCAGTCTTTGCTATCCAGTGAGATACGCCCAGCTGTAACACCAAATTTATTATAGGCATTTTACATGTTTAGTGTCTTTAAATACATTTGCATTGTTGTCTACTGTCACCATCAACCATGATCTCCTGAACTATTCATCTTGTAAAAATGCCACTCTGTATTCTTTTTTTAAAATTTTGTTTGTGTATTTTTATTTTATCTGTATGTGTGTATTGCCTGCATGTAGGTAAGTGCACCCATGTAGTGCAATACCCATGGAGGTCAGAAGAGGCTGTCGGATCCCCCGGGACTGGAGTTATGGACAGTTGTTAGCTGCCATGTGGGTGCTGGGATTTGAACCTGGGTCTTCTGCAAGAACAACCAGTATTCTTAACCGCTGAGCCATCTCTCCAGCCCCACACTGTATTCTTTAAACAACTGCCTACCCCGCCAACCCTCAAAGATACGCTTTTACTTTCTAAAACATTTTTTGCATCTATCTATCTATCTATCTATCTATCTATCTATCTATCTATCATCTATCTATCTATCTATTATCTATCTATAATCTATCATCTATTTATTTTTGTGTGTGCCATGGTGCACATGTGGAGGTAAGTGGATAACTTGTGGGAAGCAGTTCTACCATGTGGGACTCAAGAATTCAACTCAGGTTGTCAGGCTTAACAGGCAAGCAACTTTATCTGCTGAGCTATCTGGGCCCTGCACTTCGACAACTTTCTATGTCAATGAGTCTGACTATTCTAGAGCTCTCATAGAAGGAATCATATGTATTTATTTTTGAGTGTGTCTTCAGAGTCACATATATTGTGACATGTGTCAGAATTTCCTTCCTTTTCAAGGCTAGTATTTTCCAGTGGCTGTTACAGTCTTTTGTATTTTGTAGTATGGCCTAGCTGGTACCACATTCTGTCCCTGCTTTCAATGAGAGAATTCTGCGGCACGTGGCTATGGCTTCTTAGGGCTCAACGACCGTGTGTTATTAATTTTAGTCTGTTACTTGCACATGAATGCTTACTGGCTGGACAACTGGCAGTTAACAGACATAACCAGTGTAGGTACTGAGTGGCAATTCTGGGCAGGACCTTGTGGAATGCCCGTCTGCAGATGGGGTCACAGATGGGTCCAGATTCTGACTTTCTGTCTTGAGGTTTTAGAAAATGTTGATATAACTCTAGAGAACTAATTTCTGCTGGCTCATGAGATTTCCTTCCTTTCTCTCTCCTCCCTCCCTCCCTCCCTCCCTCCCTCCTTTCTTTCCTTCCTTTATTTGAGACAGGGTCTCCTGTAGCCCCAGCTGGCCTGGAACTGGCTATGTAGACCAGGGTAGACTTGATCTCACAGTGATCCACCTGCCTCTTGCCTCTGGAATAGTGGGATTAAGAACATGTCTCACCATTTTTTAAAAAATAACATCTTCATGAGATTCATGAGATAGCATTCATTTATTATAAAACTTACCCAAGGGGGCTGGAGAGGTGGCTCAGCAGTTAAAAACACTGGTTGTTCTTGCAGAAGACCCGGGTTCGAATCCCAGGACTCACATCGCAACTAACAACGGTCCGTAACTCCAATCCCAGGGGATCCAACAGCCTCTTCTGACCTCCCCGGGCATTGCATAACATGGGTACACTTACCTACATACAGGCAATACATGCATATACATAAAATAAAAATAATAAATAACATTTTGGGCTGGAGAGATGGCTCAGCAGTTAAGAACATTGTCTGTTCTTGCAGAAAACCTGGGTTTGAATCCCAGCACCACATGGCAGCTGACAACTGTCCATAACTCTAGTTCCAGGGGGATCGGACAGCCTTTTCTGTCCTCTTGTGGGCATTGCACGACATGGGTGCACTTACCTACATGCAGGCAACACACGCATACACGTAAAATAAAAATAAATAAACTGTTAAAAAAAACTTACCCACTTAAACTGTAGAACTCAGAGCTAGAGAGGTGGCTTAGCCCCTGCCAAGGACCCAGGTTTGGTTCCCAGCACCCACACAGCAGCCAACAACCACAGTTTCATGGGATCCAATGCCTCTTCTGGCCTCTGCAGGCAATGCACGCATGTGGTGCACTTATATACATGCAGGAAAAATACTCATACACATAAAAAATTTTAAAAACGAGAGAGAGGGGCTGGAGAGATGGCTCAACAGTTAAGAGCACTGGTTGCTCTTGCAGAAGATCTGGCTTCAATTCCCATCATCCACGTGGTGGCTAACAACTGTCCATAACTCCAGTTCCAGGGGATCTGACCTCTTCTGACCTCCTCGGGCATTGCAGGACATGGGTGCACTTACATACATGCAAGCAATACACTCCTATATATAAAATAAAAATAATAAAATATTATTTTTAAAAAGAGAGAAATAAATTTCTATTGTGTCAATCCACTGATGAATGGGGCTTGTTTGCTACGTACAGCACTTAGCCTGTCCTCACTTAAACACCTGGGAGAGCTTTTGCATTTTTGATTCACTCATCAATCTTCTTTCCCTTTCCTGTTAGGACTATGACCATGATGGCTGAGACCGCAGCAGCTGTTTTTGGCTTCAAAGGTAGAATATTAACCACTCTACACACTGCTTTTCCCTGTCTTGTTTTTTTCCTGAACATGTCTATTGCTTTGTCTTGCATGACATCACTCCACAAAACCTTAAAACCTTATATGCAAATTCAACCATTCACATTTCTATTCAAATATATGGGATGAATCTGTTTCTATAGATTTAAGCACCAGTGTTGGAAGATGATATTTCATACAACTGAGCATAAGGATGGGGAAACAGGCTGCTCATCAGTGCAATATTTAATCAGAAATACGTCATCATCTGAGCTTGCTGTGTTAGCAATAAATGAGATTGATCAGGTAACAAAAGAACCTCTTTTGAAGAACCCATTTTTTTTTGAGATACAGTCTCCCTATAGGAACTCCCTATGTAGACCAGGCTGGCTTTGATCTCACAGAGGGCCACCTGCCTCTGTCTCCTGAGTGCTGGGATTAAAGCGTGAACCACTGCACCCAGCAATATATGCTTATTCTTAATGCAATTCTCCTTTTAGAAATAATGTAGCATGCTTTGATGCTGAAAATATACCTATTCTTTCTTTGATCAAATTCTTTGCTGCATAAAAATACTTTTTTTCTTCTCTTCTTTTTCTCCCATAGGCCCAGTTTAACACCTGATAGTCTCCAGGAATTCAGGACTCAGCTCCATGCCTCTTACATCTAGGACAGTCTTCAATTGGACTGGCCACAGTAGATAACCTGACTTTGGGGCCGTATATGTAACCACAAAGCTAATTATTCCTTTTGCTACTACTAGGAAGTGTCTTTCCAAACTCCTTTACCCATGTACTTACTTTTCAAGATGACACCCCTCAGAGGGGATACTTGGACATGCCTTCCCATCTCATTGGCTACAGATAACTGTCCAGGGCTGAGCATTCAACAGCAATCAGAATCTCTTTCTTAGAAAATTCGGAGATTCAGTTGTGTGAGATCCAAGCTCCATCTGGGGTCTAGGACAGCAGAGTTGTAACTGCTCAGAAATTGGTGTGTATGTGCGTGGGGGGACAAGCGTGCAGAAAGCTGATCTGCAGAGAAGAAAAGAGTTGAACAGAGGAGAGAGAGAGAGAGTGAGGGCAAGAGAGATCTTTAGTTTTTCAACAAGTTTTAGTATCTTTCGAAGTCTCCACTGTATAGCAATGAATTCTTGTTTTGGGTAACTTAGCTGAAGTTGATTTCTGATTCCTGTACTTGTGACCAGAGTCCTAACTGGCACACATTCTGAGAGTGACGTGAAGGTAAATGTGGCACCAATAGCTTATCGACATAGTGGAATGTATAAGGGAAAGCTGGTCATTCAGAGAGAGGCTGCCTCCAAAATGGCCTGTTCTAGTTCATTCTCCTTCTCCATTTCCAGTTCTTCATTTATTGATACAAATATTTGGTGTGCTGCTATAGTGTGTCAGGTATGTGGTTAGTAGCTGGGGACACAACTGTGAATAAAGGGAAGTTCTTTTCTCCATGGAGTTTCAACTCCAGTGTAGGGAGATAGAATACAAACAGGTAAACAAGGTAGCTACTGTACAGGAAACAAATAATATGCCATGGCCAAGATGAAGCAGTGGGGTTAGGATGGCCCTCAAGTGGAGACTGGCAGGGGAAGAGGGAACTGGCCATGCAGGATGCCAGGCAGAGGCTATTGCAGGCTGAGAGAGCAGCCCTGAGCATAGTTGCTTCCTCCAGGCAGGGGCAGACAGCCAGTCTCCTAGGGGGAGGCAGGAAGAGGGGCAGGAACCATGCATGCTTCCGCCATAAGCCACAACAGCCAAGAAGGGCCTTCTAGGTTTTGGTGCAGAGTTGGGGTTATACTTGAAATGAGAAACTACTGAAAGACTTTCAGGAGAAAAGTGGTCCACAAACCACCCTATATAAGGATTCTTCCAGCTAGTGTGGTAGTATACACCTCGAATCTTAGTCTTAGGGATGTGGAGATGAGGAAGATGGTGAGTTGGAGGTCAGACTGGGCTACATAGTGAGGCCCTCTGTGGTGGATAGCTTTAGTTGTCGACACATCTGGGTAGAGGGAGCCTCGTTGGTGAACTGCCTCCATTGGACTGACCTGTGGCCATGTCTGTGGGGCATCTTCTTGATTATTGAGAGATGTGGGAGGGTCCAGCCCACCGTGGGTGGTGCTACCCCTGGGCAGATGGGCCTATGTTGTATAAGAAAGCTGGTTGACAGGGAGGTAAAGGAAAAGAAAGAACCTGAAAGAGAAGAACAATAGGAAACAGGTGTTAATAAGGGCGATATGGATAAAAATGCGGTTATTTTGATGGGGGGGGAGGGTTAGACAAGGAACCTTGGGGATAAAGGGAAAGAAGGAGCTGAAGAGAGGAGAGACCATAGGAGAAGGGTATTATTAAGGGAGAAATGGGAAAACTGGGGAAACCATGGTGGAAGGGTTAGACAATGAGAGGGATAAATAATGCCTATCTAGTTTAAAAAAAAACAGAGGGAACCATATTAGTCCAACAACCTACTGAAAAATTAGACATACAACTAGCTCAAGGAACATAATATATGTCTAGTCAAGGTTTATCAAAGAATTTTTGTTTTTTTGCCCAAGCTTTATCTATGTAGGGCATGGTAATTAAAAGTACCAGACTGGTGGAACTAACCTTCTTGGATGTTTAACAGCCATACTTTGAGGCCTATACTAATTTGGTCAGAGGGACTTAAAGGACAGTTTTTGCTCCTTTCCTTCCAAGGTCGACTACGTTCTAAGGGACTATGGAGCATCTCTCAAAATGTCCTGTAACTGTGGTGAATCACCTGTCCTCTTGACCAAGAAGGCCATGGAGATCCCACCAGATGGACTTAAACCAGTGTCCAGTCTACAAAGAAGAGGGTCAACACAGAGAATACATTTCCTCCATGCTTCCAAGTGAAGCCAGCCACAGTCGAGCAGGACCTTTGACTTATCTTTACATAGATTGAACTGGTAAAAGAATGGAGCTAGGAGCTCCTCCCTAGCCCGTGTGACCCCTGAGGAACAGATCCATAAATGACCTTAAGTATAAAAATAAATTGGTTAATCTAGGCCAACTGTATGGTCTTAAACACCCAAAAGGAAAGTATAACCAAAGATTAAAGTGATCAATATAATTCTTTAATAGTCCATGTGTATAGCTAAAGGCTACATAACAAAAAATTCTTCTAGTTGTTACCCAGGGTGAGCAGACCCCAATCTTATCTAAAGAAATGTTGGCAACTGATTGCTGCTAGATGAGGAAGAGCTGATCTTTCTAAAACAAGGAACTCAAGATAGGCTGACTAGATTCAGAAGATGGACAAGCACTTGGGAATGGCTGGGGGCACTGATAACACAGTGGACAGTAACAGGGATGACATAGTATATGGGCTCCAGTGTGTGGGAGGCGGGAGGCTTTTGGAGGGTACCATTTGGGATGTGGGTATAAAGATGAATAAGATTGGGATGTTCTGTATGAAATACACACAAAAAATCAATAAATAAAAAAGGGGGAAGGGGGAAGAGAGGGTAATGGGGGGTGAATGTGACTAAAGTACTACACATGAAGGTTAAAAAAAGAAAAACTGCCAATCTGAGTAGGCAGCTGTCAAACCACTCATTGTAAATCACATTAAGTATCTTTAGAATGCTGTGGATATAATGAAGTACATTTTGAACAATGTATTTAAAAAACAATGTTATCCTTTAAAATATGAGTTTGCCATTCACTCCCTTTCCAGATTCTCCAACCTATACAAAGTTTTTCAATGTAATCATGTTATTTCTTAAAGAAAGCAATGCTAATGAAATATTTAAAATTGAAAAAAAAAGAAAGAAAGATGGTTGAGCAGGGGCCAGGGAAGCAAGCCAGTAAGCAGCGTTCCTCTATGGCCTGTTCTCCAGCTCCTGCCTCCAGGTTCATGCCCTGAGTTCCTACCTTACATTTCCTCAGTGATGAACTGTGACCCAGGAGATGTAAGCCAAATAAACCCTTTCCTCCCCAAGTTGGTATTGGTCAGAGTATTTTGTCACCACAATGGAAAAACAAACTAGAACACCCTATCTTGAGCAAAACAAAATTGAAGTAAAAATAAAAAGACCCCTTCGTCTTCTGGGAGTGGACAGGCTTGAATGCAGCAACGACAGAAGGAACAGAGCAGGCAGGTGACCCTGAGGAGAAGTTGATGCAAGCTATGGGTTACAGATTGAGTTGATCAACAGTGTGGAGAAGGCAAGAGACTTGATGTGAGGGATGGGGAAGGAAAGAAAAACCAAGGACGTAGCACTTATTAACTTAGCTAGAGGGTAGATTTAGGGGCAGGTTTTGAGATTGAAATATTGTGAGTTTCCTTATAAGACTCATATTTTTCTGATTTCCCCTTGATGTGGTAAAGAAAGAGGCCTTTAAACAGGCAAAGATACATTTATTTTAGAAGTCATTGTATCAGGGCAGTCTGAACTGACTTGGGTGGGCTTTGGTCTCTAAGCGATGGTTTCTAAGCAAAAATTAGATTTGCATCTCCAGGGGGCAGGTGGGGAGAGGGTGAAAGAGAAGAGGGGTGAAAGAGAAGAGGGGTGGAGTGAAGAGGAGAAAAGAGTTGAGGAAAGCCAGGTGTGGTGGTGCACGCTTTTAATCCCAGCACTTGGGAGGCAGAGGCAGGTGGATTTCTGTGAGTTTGAGGTCATCCTTGTCTACATAGCAAGTTCCAGGCCAGCTGGGGCTACAGGGAGACCCTGTCTCAAAAAGATAAAAAAAGGGAGAGGGACAGAGGGAGAGTGGGACTGACTCAGTGTGCAGAAGTGTGAGTCTTGCCAGAGGTGACTTGTCATGGGTTAATTATCTTGGCTAGAAGGAGCCCAAACTGTAGGCAGGCAATTACAAAAATGAGTTGAGTTACAGCAGGGTGCACATGGCACTGTGCGTACCCCATACATCACATGTCAGTTTCAAGGGTTGTCTGTGACTGTGATTTTCAGAAAACAGTGACTCTAACCCCAGCTGCACATTGAAAACCCTTGCCCAGGCTTACTTGGATCTCTGAACCAAAGCATTTGGCACTAGAGTTCAGTTACCAGTAGTCTTCTCCTCACATCCTCTCCAAACCTCTCTTCAGATTATCCCCATAGGGAGCTGCAGTGTGAAAACTATTGGTAAAAAGCAATTTAAACACAGTGCGTGACATTTAATAATGACCATTTTGATCAGCCATTAGCCTTGAAGCAATGATTCTACACCAAGCAATAGCTTGCATGAAGAAAAGGCACAATTTGTCTTGATTTCCTTGAGTGCTTTTTCATATCACAAGGTATTAAATGTGTCCGTCACTCTATGCCAGGTTTTTATAAGGAAATCTCCCTAAAGCGAAACTCAGCAGCCAGTTCATGTCCAAACTACCCACTTGGTCGATGACTTAATGTATGACTTTTCAACAGATGGGGTCTACTGGAGCTGGGACCATCACAGTCTGTGAAAATTATCCTCGCTTTCCTTACCAGTGTGTCAAATGGCAGCTCCTGGGCTGGCTCATCTGGATGGAGCCCTCAGTGGCTTGTGAAGCAGCTGTTTTCAGCACACGGCTTAGCTTAGGTCAGAAGCTCATTAGGGGGAACCTGCAGCCGCTGAAGTTTGAAATTTCCTGATTAAGGAAGAGGGAAGTAAGTCATTAACTAGCACCTACCCACAGCGCCTGGGCTTGGGGAGTTGTTTTTTTTTTTTTTTTTTTTTTAATAAAATTTTTTTTTTTTTTTTTTTTTAAAAAACCCTCTCTCTTTCTTTCCCTTCAAGAAAATGAAAAACAGAAGATGCTGCTGTTCCAGTTCCCTGAAATAAGATGACAGATCCAAAGACGAACATTTAACAGCTGTTTTGGAACTGATTCCAGGAATAAACACAAAAGCTGTGTACAGTTTCCCCACAGTTAAAAAGCACAGGCATCTCTGTGATTCGCACAGTCTACAGCAACAGGCAGAGCCAAAGAAAGACCGCCAAGAAAAGACAATGGGAAACGGAGAAGTTTAATCATCGCGACGGTTGCAATTTGAATTAAATGCAAACTTGAGAAGAAAATTGCTTCGCTCTAGCAAGAAAGGCAAGGGACATCTATAGCGAGTGGCCCAAGGGCTGTAGCTAAAGTTCTCTCCGTACCCAAAGCACTTCGATCTTTAGCCTATTCTTAATAGGTATGAAACACAGGAAAATAAAAACATTATTTTGATAAGGTGCTATGGTCTTTCCTTCTAGAAGATCCGTATTTTTTCTATCCTCTTCCTTCGTTGTCCTCTTTTTCCTGTTTTTCTTCTGCCTTTCCTGTCCTATCCTGTCCTGTCCCCTCTTCCGTCCCTCCCCTCCCCTCCTCTTTTTCTCTCCCTTCCCCTTTCTCTTCTTTCCTCCCCCTCTTCTCCCCCCCTTTCCTTTCTGCCCCGAGTTTGCACAAACAATCCTGTTTGGAATAGAAGTTAAGATAGACAGCAGGGCCTAAGTGTGAACAGAATGCCCTAGCATGAGGCAAAGACAGGAATTCTTATTTCAAACCAGAAGGGATAGGAAAGGGAAAGTAAAATGGGGAGGAAATGAGTAAGTTGGAAGAATGTAGGTATACTGTGTAAATCCCTGAACTTCAGCAACATACTAAACACAGAATGATTGCAGTGCGAAGATGGTTGGGGGATCTTGCACAACAACTGGAAAAGGGCTTGATCTTTGGCAAGGGAAGAAATCAAGAACACATGGAAGATGACAAATTAGGATCATGAAGCAGAGTTGGTAATTTGGAGAAATTGGAAGGAGGGCTGGGGATCCTCATTGTGACACTTGGGGTTTCCGCCAAATTTACCTAAATCTCTGAAGGCCAGACAAGCTTCATCTGGGATGTATTTGCAAGGATTCATGAGTTTTCATTTAAGCTAATGAGCGTGAAGCCATGAAATGTTGCCCCCTGACTCTCTCTTTGAAATAGTATTTCTCTATGTAGCCTAGTCTAGTCTTGAACTCCTGACCAACTTCTTGCCTCAGTGTCCCGGGTGCTAGGAGTATAGGTGCACAGCACTGCACCTGGCTTATGCACTAGTTTTCATTGAGGGCTGTACACTGCATTTTTAGAGTCCTACTTGGAGTGATGGTCAAGTTCCTACAGGGTCCATGAATCGCTAATGCATACTTCCCAATTCTGACGGCACTGGGTGTCTACCTACCAGGTTAGACAATGTCCGTTATCCCAGCAGCCACCAACAGTCCACCCACTCATTAAATCAGCAAGTGCACTGAGCACTTTCTATGTTTAAATCACTATACCCAGGACTTGGGAGTAAACAAATACAGACAAAACATCTGAATTTCAAGGAGCTCAGTCTAATGATAACTATAGTGGGTCCTAACGTTACCTTACCCCAAAACCCAAGATATTTCTAAGACCTACTTCCTAATACCTATTAATGTGACCTAATTGGGAAATATACTCTTTGTAGATGTCATTAAAGATGCTAGGATGAGATAATTTGGATTTAGGGTGAGCTATAAATCCGATTAAACTGTCCTTATGAGAGATGGAAAAGGAGAAGACACAGAGGAAAGATGGAGAAATTTATGCAGAGACAAGCCAGGGAGTGTCAAGGCTTGGCAGCTACCACTAGGAAAGAGATGTGACACCATTTTTTCCCCTCGGGGCTTTCAGGGCTTTAATAGGTCAGAATAGAAGATAAAGCAGAAGAGGACGCAAGTCAGAGAAAGTTTTGTATTAGGGGCAAGGAAAAATATATGATTTTTGAAAATGCAGACATTGTGGTGCTGGAGATGTAGTGCAAATAGTGCTTGCCTAGCACAGGAGAGGTTGTAGTTCTAAGCCCTAGCACTGAAAAAATACTCTTGGATCTAAAAATGGGGGTGTAATAAATTGGTCACAGGGTTCCATTTACCTCCCCATATATTTCAAATAGAGCATTGGTCTGGCTACCAAGGAGGCAGACAGCGCTCTCTGCTGGAAACACAGAAACACTCCTTAACTGTGCAAACCATCCTAACTGGATTTGTTCTTGTTTGTCTTTTCTTTTCTCTCCTCCTCCTCCTCCTCCTCCTCCCCCTCTTTCTCTTTTTTCCCTCTCTTCTTCCCTCCTTCCTTCATCTAAATGTTTATCCATTTTGCTGATCTGTGTGTTTGTCCACCTGTTACCCACTGCCATGAGCAGCTGCAAAGTTAAACATCTGCCTGGAATTATTTTCAACAAAGCATCTTGGGCAAAAATCTTTTTACACTAGGAAAACACTGAATCAGGCTAAATCTGGATAGCCCATGAGTGGAGATCCTCAGAGACCTGCCAGACAAATAGGATAATGACAGGGCTTGTAGAAGTGGTCTTCTTCTAAAAGACAGAGTCTTGCTATGTAGTACAGGCTGGCCTCAGACTTGTGATTGTCCTGCCTCAGTCTCCCAAGTTCTTGAATAATAGGCATGTACCACTTTGCCTGGCTTACTAAACAACTTTTTAAAAAGATTTATTTTATTTATATTTATGTGCACATGTGTGTCTGTGTGTCAGCCACATGTGTGGGGATGCCTAAGGTCACAGGATGGTGTCAGAGTTACAAGTGGGGATGAGCCACGTGTTGTGATTGTCCTGCCTCAGTCTCCCAAGTTCTTGAATAATAGGCATGTACCACTTTGCCTGGCTTACTAAACAACTTTTTAAAAAGATTTATTTTATTTATATTTATGTGCACATGTGTGTCTGTGTGTCAGCCACATGTGTGGGGATGCCTAAGGTCACAGGATGGTGTCAGAGTTACAAGTGGGGATGAGCCACGTGATGTGGGCTCTGAGAATCAAATTCAGGTTCTCTGGGAGAGCAGCAAGTGCTCTTAATTGCCGAGCCATCTCTCCAGCCCCATCACCAAACAATTTTTAAAAATTGGACTTATCATTTTACATGTATAGGTGTTTTGCCTGCATGTATAAGTGTACCTGTGTTGTGAAATATCTGAGGAGGCCAGAAGATTGATGCCCTGGAACTGGGGCTAGAAACAGTTGTGAGCCATTATGTGGGTGCTGGGAACTGAACAGTCAGTGCTCTTAACCCTGAACCGTCTTTCCAGTTTTACTAAACAATTTTATTTATTTTTAAATATTTTATTCATTATTTTTATTTTATGCGTATTAGTGTATTGCCTGCATGTGTGTAAGTGCACCTGTGTCATGCAATGCCCACAGAAGTCAGAAGAAGGGGTTGGATTCCCCAGGAACTGGAGTTGCAGACGGTTGTTAGCCGCCATGTGGGTGTTGGGAATTGAACCTGAGTCCTCTGTAAGAGCAGTCAGTGCTCTTAACCACTGAGCCATCTCTCAATCCCCTACTAAACAATTTAAAAAATATTTTATTATTTTTATTTTATGTATTTGAGTGTACTGCCTGCCTGTATGTAAGTGCATCCAAGTCCTGCAGTGTCCTCAGAGGTTAGAAGTGGGCATTGAATCTCCTGGAACTGGAGTTACGGATGGTTGTTAGTCACCGTGTGGGATTGATCCTGGGTCCTCTGCAAGAGCAGTCAGTGCTCTTAACTGCTGAGCCATCTCTCCATCCCCCTACTAAACAATTTTTAATAGCTCTATTGAGATACAGTTGACACAGAAGTGCATTTATTGGATGCATACAATTTATGAGTCTGTACAAATGCAAACACCCTTGAGCCCATCACCTGGTCAAGGTAATAAATATAGTCAACACCTCTTGAAGTTTCCACATGCCCTTTTATTTTTGTCTGCTTTGTTTTCTGGTGAGAACACTTACCATGGAACGTACTCTGTTAACAGGTTTTTGAGTTTATGAAGCCATATTCCTGAGCACAGACACTATACTGTACAGCAATTTTCTAGAGTTTCTGCATCTAGTATAACTGAAACTACACTATTGACGACAGACTTCCATTTCCCTCCCCGGATCCCACCACCGCACTTACCAACTTTGTCATCTCTACTCTTAGTGAACTGCCAAAGTGCCTGATTACAACACTCTTGTGGCATTTACCTGTCTACCTGTCTCTGCCTGGTACCTTGCTATTTCCATACAAGTTGATGCGCTAGCTCTCTGGGGTTTCTCTTACAATTAACAACAAAAGGAGTGGCTTGAAACAACAAAAGTTTTATTCTGTCATACTTCTGGAGACCA
Source organism: Nannospalax galili (assembly GCF_000622305.1). NCBI lineage: Eukaryota > Metazoa > Chordata > Mammalia > Rodentia > Spalacidae > Nannospalax > Nannospalax galili. The sequence goes on from NW_008359081.1 coordinate 885,160, forward strand.
GAAGTCCAAAATGAAGGTTGCTAGCAGGACAGTTCTGAGAGAAAATGAGTGTCATGCCTCTCTCCCCTAGCTTCTGGTGGCATCTGACAACCCTTGGAGTTCCTTGTCTTGGAGCTGCATAAGTCTCTGTGTAAATCTCAATCACGGTTGGTTTTACAAGTCTATTTTATTTTTAAATCTTTTTTATGTGTATTAGTGTTTTGCCTACATGTAAGTGCTCCCATGTTGTGAAATGCCCATGGAGGTCAGAAGAGGGCGTCAGACCCTCTGGAACTGGAGTTATGGTTGTTAACTGCCATGTGGGTGTTGGGAACCAAACACGGGTCCTCTGCAAGAGCAGCCAGTGCTTTTAACTGCTGAGTCATCTCTCCAGCCCCATGCTTTCACTTTAGTGCACACTAAGGTGCTGTGGGAGGGGGACTGAGCAGAAATCCTAAGACCGCTGTGATTTGACCTTTGTGGCTTAGATACTGGCCAAGCTTGGGGAGATACTGTCCTACCTAGCTCACCTGGTCCCTTCTAGGCATACCCAGGTCTTTCTGACTCCCCTGAAAGAAGAGGGGAGAGATCCCATTCACTAGAGGACATCGGTCCCTTCACTCCTCCTTACCTTCCACAGTTCCCCTGGGTAAAGGATAAATGTGGGACCTACTGTGTCATTTTACCCCAAATCCCTCTCTGATGTGGAGGTCAGAGGCTAACAGCAGAGGGCTAGAAGACTGCACAGGGCAAACTGTTTTATACTTAATATCTAACTGTATTCTCACAAACAGTTCTATGTAGTAAGTATTATTTCTCTCCATGCCATAGTTGAGGCTAGCTTTCAAAGGTTGTACACAGCTAGTAAGAAACAGGCCCAGGCACAAGTGATTTTTTAAATTGGGATAGATTTCACATATAATTTATACTTTTAAAGTGTACAGTTCCATGTTCTTAATTTATAAGCTGGGCAATCATCACTACTCAATTCCAGGAGATTTAAAAAATAAATCTATATTTTAAAAGATTTATTTATTTTTAATCTGCATTAGTGTTTTCTCCTCATGCATATAAGCGCACCATATATGTGCTTGGTGCCCAGGAAGGCCAGAACACAGCGTCGGATTCCTTAGAACTGGAGCTACAGACAGTTCTTAACCACCACGGGGGTGCTGGGAACTGAAACGGGGGCCTCTGCAAGAGCAGAAGTGCTCTTAACCACAGAGCCATCTCTCCAGCTCCAATTCCAAAGCATTTTCATCATGCTAAAAAGAAACTGTATTCATTAGCAGTCATTCCTTATTCCTCCCTCTACCCAGTCCTTGGCCACAACTGATCTGCTTTCTGTTCCTGTGGATTTTCCCATCTGGAGAGTTCATATACACAGAATCACACAATATGGGGCTGTCCTAGTTTGCTTTCTGTTGCTGTGATAAATGGCATCACCAAAAACAACCTGGGGAGGAAAGGATTTATTTCAGTTTAGAGAGTACATGTTAAGTCCTATCCAGTCAAGCATCTGTATGCAGATGTCCCTTGGTGCAAATTCATCCACCAGAGTCCAGTAAGCCTATCTAGAGATTGTAAATAAGGTCTACTCTCCCTCACTCAGTAGGGATAGCGCAGCCATTAGGCTAAGGCTAACAACCTTAAGAACTTTTTAATGGCAAAATAGTGTCCCACTGTAAGGATATACTACTTAAAAAAAATATCCATTCGCTAGCTTTTGGACATTTGGGTTGTTTTTAGTTTTGGACTATCATGAATAATGGTTCTATAAACACTAATGTACAAGCTTTTGTGGGAACATGTTTTCAATCTTCTTGGGGATATACCTGAGCATGGAATTGCTGGATCATAAGCTACTCTGTTCTAACTTTTTTTTTTTTTTTCTAGTGCCGGGGATTGAACCCAGAGCTTTGCACAAGCTAAGCAAGTACCCCTGTAGCCCCAGCTGTCCTGGAACTCACTATGTAGCCCAGGCTGGCCTTGAACTCACAGAGATCCGCCTGCCTCTGCCTCCCGAGTGCTGGGATCAAAGGCGTGCGCCACCACGCCCGGCCTGTTTTAACTTTTTAGAAAATATATTTTATTTATTGTTTTTATTTTATGTGTATGCATGTATTGCCTGCATGTATGTGAGTGCACCTGAGTTACAGACAGTTGTTAGCTGCCATATGGGTGCTGGGATTCAAACCCGGGTCTTCTGCAAGAACAGTCAGTGTTATTAACCGCTGAGCCATCGCTCCAGCCCTGTTTTAACTTTTTGAATATCTGTCAATGTTTTCCAAAGCCATGGTTCTATTTTACACTAATATAGTATGAATATGCCAATCTGTCCACCTTCTCCCAGAAGAAGAAGAAAAAAAAACCGATTTAAAAACTCACTTTCTTTTTTCCCACCTTGCTTTTGCCCTTAGGCATATATTTGATCTTTAAGTAAGAGGTACGAAGCCTGACATGGGATTCAAAGACGAAGGTGCTACTGCTTGAATTCTTTAGGAATCCTTGTCTCAGGTGAGACAGAAGCATATTTATCTCTGTACAGGTGTCACATCCTTAGTTGTCGCTTCTTGTAAACATAAAGATGAACGACAAAAATTCATGCTAATATTTACTTTTTCTTCACTTGTAATGACACGAAATATCAAATAAAAAATACCATGAAGGTGCCAGGCTTGGTGATACATGCCTGTAATCCCAGTAGTCAAAGGCAGAAGGATCTAGAGTTTGAGACCAGCCTAGGCTACATAGAGAGTTTTAGGTTAGCCTGGAATGCATGAGATCCTTTCTCAAAAAACAAAAAACAAAAAAAAAAAAAGGAAAAAGGAAAAAAGACAAACTCCAAACCAATCAAACAAACGAACAACACCCCCCCACAGAGAGAGAGAGAGAGAGAGAGAGACAGAGACAGAGACAGAGACAGAGACACAGAGAGAAAGCAAAAGGCAGAGAAAGAGAAAGACTATAGAAGAAAAGTTTAGATGTTAATAGTTATAAAGGCTTGGAGACAAGAGCACTTTGAGTACTAGTTGGGGAAATGCAGTGGATTTTTATTTAGAGCTAAGGGTATAAATATTTATGTAATGAAGTATAGGGAGAATGGGGACGGGGGAAGGGGGATAAAGTAAGAATGAGGCAATGAAATGAAAAATATATGGGTTAGAGGTCTGAAAAGCAGCAGAGAAAATGTTTACTAGTTATGGAGAAAAGAACAGACCTAAAAGCCTTTTCTACAAGATACAACTTACAACAGATCAATTGAACATTTGATGTGCATATGGATCCTAGCTTCTAATATTTATATATGGATATTTATAAGGGCATGAGTTAGAGGCCAGAAAGTCAGAGTGAAGCCTAGGGAGGATATGGGGGGAAAAAGGGGCACTAAAGGAGGTAATGGGAAGGGAAATAAAACACAGGTGATATGAAAGTGGAAAGGGAAAGATGGGGGTGGAAGGATCGAAGTGGGGGCAGAAAAGGCAGGAATATGGGGGAGAGGAGTAGTTAGGGGGATAAAAAAACCAACCCAAACTATGTACGAGAAGGTTATAAGGAAATCTGTTACTTTATTAACATAAAAATAGAAATTTAAAAATAAAATAAAATTTGGCTTAGTGGTTAAAGCTCTTGCTGTTCTTACATAGGGCCCAGGTTTGGTTCCCAGCACCCACAGGACAGTTAACAACTGTCTGTAACTCTAGTTTCAGAGGATGCTATGCCCTCTTTTGGCCTCTGTGGGCACTGCATGCACATGGTGCACCTATATGCATGCAGGCAAAACACTCATACACACAAAATAAATAAAATTTAAAATGTTATAAAGGCAACCCATTTTCTAGTTTTGAATGAGGAAATCCACATTTTCATTTTGTACTGAGCTAAAAAAGATTATGTAGCTGGCTTCACACATGAGTACACTGTACCAGGGAGAGAGCACTACGAATTTCCATGGAGGTTATTAGATACAGGGAGCCATACAAAACTGGGCCTTGGATATAATTTAGCACACAATGCACTGCTGTTCATAGGCCAGGACAGTATGTATTTTATGAGAACAGGAAGAAGTGAGACATAACAATCCCATCTTCCAAGTTTCTTCTTGAGTGATAAAGGAGGTCGTTGGGTTCAGCAAGAAGAATTGACATACGTCATTCTATTTTAAAAAATATTTTATTTATTATTTTTATTTTATCTTATGTGTATGAGTGTATTGCCTGCATGTTTGAAAGTGCACCTGTGTCGTGCAATGCCTGAAGAAGTCAGAAGAGGGTGTCGGATACCCTGGAACAGGAGTTACAGACAGTTGTTAGTCACCATGTAGTTGCTAGGAATTGAACCTGGGTCCTCTGCAGGAGCAGGCAGTGTTCTTAACCACTGAGCCATCTGTCCAGTCCCATGTCATTCTATTTTAAATTTATAAATGAGACCTGATTTAGAGTTGATTGATGTCTTATCTCTCAACTTCAAACCCTAGAAAATCTTAGTTGATCTTGCACACTGATGACATCATTAAAAGGGTTGTTTTGCTAAGGAGTCCATAAATCCCGGTGCTTAGATAGCTCTCTGAACTGCGGGAATGGGAAATAGCGGGGTGACTGCAAAAGCTAGCCAGAGACAGTAGTCTAACTTCTGTATCTTATCACATTGCTATTCTCTTCTTCAGATACAACTTCCTCGCTGTTATCTTTTTCTGTCCTGGTCTGATTTCCATTATTTGTGTTCTAAACAGACTCAGATTTGGCAGACGATGCAGGCTTGCACTCGGTTGCTTGCCCAAGGTTCTTCAAGTAATAATTAGAAGACCAGACTGAAGACTAGAGTCCATAATTTCCCTTTTACTTAAAAAGAGTTGCATTTTTAGAGATTATGAAGACATTTTGTGGGGCTGGAGAGATGGCCCAGCAGTTACTAGCACTGGCTGCTCTTTCAGAGAACCCCAGTTCAATTCCCAGCACCCATATGGCAGCTAACAACTATCCTTAACTCCTTTTCCCAGGAATCCAACTTCTTCTGGCCTCTGTGAGCATTTGTGTGCATGTGGTGTATTTATAGATATGCAGGCTAAACTTTCATTCACATAAATAAAAATAAATTTAAAAAATTAAAAAAGTTAGTTTGGGGGCGGGAGAGATGGCTCAGCAGTTAAGGGTACTTGCTACTCTTCCAGAAGACCTGAGTTCAGCTCCAAACACTAATATTGGTGGCTCATAACCAACCACCTGTAACTTCAGCTCCAGGGGATAATACCCTCTTTGTGCTTCCTCAGGCACCCCCTCCATGGTATATACTCATACAGACATACATGCATATACTTAAGTTTTAAAAAGTCATTTTTGCAAATATTGTTTGGGGACATCATAGTTTTTTCTTCTTTTTCAGTTTGAGATTTAAGCCTATGTCTGGTCAAAAAACCTTTAGTTTGTACAAAAACACTACCACAGATAGGTTTTTTTTTTTTAAGTTCTCTGTTGGCAATTCTATTAGCCATTAGACAAGAAATTGGAGAAACAAACCCACTGTCTGTTCAATTCAGCTCTTCAAAAGAGTGTCACTTAGGAATATGTGTTTCCATCCCAGAAATGATTAGCGGATGGTTAAATAACAAGAGGAAGAAGAATTAACATTTTGAATGAGAGGGTATATAACGGGGGAGTTCTAAGTGGGAGAAAATTGCTCCCAAATAGAATTTTGAACAAGAAAAAACTGGTACAGCTATTTACTTTACCAGTTTCAATCATTACACTTTTCACTGTCCTAGTTACTTTCTATTGCTGTGATAAAACACTGACCTAAACCAACTTGGGGAGGAAAGGGTTTATCTTACATCACCCAGGCCACAGTTCATCACTGAGGGGAGTCAGGACAGGAAGTCAGGGCAAGAACCTGGAGGCAGGAGGTGAAGCATAGACCACAGAGGAATGCCACTTACTGACTTGCTCCTCTGGCTTTTTCCCAGTCTACTTTCTTATATAATCCAGAACCATCTGCCCAGAGGTAGCACTGCCCACAGTGGGCTGAGCACTCCCACATCACTCAACAATCAAAAATGCCTCACAGACCAGTCCAATAGAGGAAATACCCCAACTGAGATGCTCACTTCCTAGGTGTGTCAAGTTGACAATTAAGGTATCTAACACAAGCGCCTCTTTTCAGTCTCACAATGTAGCCCAGGTTGGCCAGGAATGTGGGGACCTCAAGGCCCCACCTTGCAGAAGTCGGAGAGGAAGTTACTGGGGCACGGCCTGACTTGCTTTGAAAGTCTGAAGAATACTTCTGCACTGCTGAGGAGTGCATGATCAGCGCGTGACCATCCTTAAGATACACCCTTGGGGGTGGATTTCCACATGTCTTTATAAGCTCTGTAACACCTGCAATAAATGAGTCCCTGCTTGACTAGGCTCCCCATTGCGTCTAAGTGTTCCTGGTACAGGGGGCGTTGTGGGCTGGCGAACAGCGTGCTTACTCATCCCCAATCATCACTGCCTGGGGTCGCTGGTTCGAACCCTGGCACAGGAAAGCTTGATCCTTCTGCACTCAACTTCCCTATTGCTGGGATTAAGGTTGTGGGCCAACATGCTCAGCCTGGCTGCTTGGATACTTTAGTTTTACTATTCAGAGTTTTGTTGGTGTTTTACTGCTAAAATAAAGGCATGTTGTTCAGCTAGAGTTCCTGAAAGGGTGTACAGACTGCTCAGTGGTGCAGCAACAGGGTAAAGCTAGCCCTTATTTCCTCTTCAGTTACCATCTTGACCATTAAAAAATACCCAATACCCAGGCATAGCAGACCAGCAAGGATTAACAAAATATTGTGTGCGTGTGTGTGTGTGTGTGTGTGTGTGTGTGTGTGTGCATATGATGCGTCTGTGGGCCTGCATGTACTATGGCATGTATATGGAGGTCAGGAAACAACTTTGTGGAGTCAATTCTCTCCTTCCATTCTTTTTTTGGTCTTTTTGAGACAGGGCCTCACTATGCAGCCTTAACTGACCTGAAACTTGCTTTATAGACCAGACTGGCCTCAAACCCACAGAGATCCACCTGCCTCTGCCTCCTGAGTACTGGGATTAAAGGCTGTTTCTATGATTTTGATGGCCTTAGATATTTGATATAAGAAGACTCATACAGTGTTTACCCTCTTGTGACTGACTTCTTTTGCTTAGCATAGTATGGGGCAGGAGTCATTTATTTTTTAAGTTGTCTTCAATCTCCTTATTACAGGGCTATGAGTAGTAGCTCTGGTTAGAGGACAGGCAAGTCTTCGGGTTCCACAGCCCTAGGGAGGCAGGCAGAGCTTAGCTAATCACTCACAGAAGCTCTAAAGGGAGTTGCCTCTCGAAAACTCTACAGGTCAGGTCAAATCTGAGGGTTTTGGGCTCTTTCTTGGAGAGTGTGTGTGCTGAGCCATGTGAGAAATTTTATCATGTAGAAAAATGTTTTCCTGATCTTAGGTGTTTTTATATCGGCCTCAAAATTCTGAGCTCAGGACTTGGCAAGTAATAAAGAACATAACTGGAGAGTCAATATGGAGGTGGCACAGCTGTGGGTGCTGGAGAAATGGTGGAGACAGCAGGTCACGGTGTGGAGAGGAGCAGGTGTGACGGACTGTAGGAGGACTTAAAACGTGAGTCCAGTAACAAGACGTTTCATCACTTGTTCCCCCTGGCTGTGAAAGAAGATGTGAAAACAGCAGACACCGAGAAAACAAACAAACAAACAAAAAAACGAACCAAAACCCCTCCAAAATCCACAAACCCTCAATCAGTCCTTGACCATGATAAAGAAAACACTCCAATACTGATGTTCCTCCAGCGAGTTGCCTCTGTTTGCTGCACTAAAGCCAAAATGCTCTTTCTTAAACACAAGTATAATCATGTGGACAGAGCGATGGAGACACGAAAATAGTAGGAACCAGTGTAATTTAAATTATGACCCCTCCCATGTGCCTGAAACTATAGTTGACTCCCGAGAACCTGGAGCTCTGGTCCCCTCCTGTGAGTATGGATTTATGGTTGACTCCCATGAGCCTGAGGCTGTGGCCCCCTCCCGTGAGACAGAGCTGTGGTCGCCTCCTGTGAACCTGGAGCGGTGGTCCCTCCCGTGAGACAGACTTGTAGTCCCCTTTTGTGAGCTGAAGCTGTGGTCCCCTCCCATAACCCTGGAATTGTGATCCCCTCCCGTGAGCCAGAATTGTGGTCCCTTCCTGTGAGCTGGAGCTGTTGTCCCCTCCTGTAAACCTGGAGTGGTCCTGTCCTGTGAGCTGGAGCTGTGGTCTCCTCCTGTGAACCTGGAGCTGTGGTCCACTCCCTTGAGTTAATTGAACTTCTAGAGATAAAATCATAGTCTAGGAAGTTAAAAATAAAAATAAATTAAAAAAAAATCCGAGACTTTTCATTATATCTGTCCAAGTTAGCATCTTTGTGATTCAGCCCTGCTAATGAGATGGTGGTCACTTCACTTCAGAGAAGTCAATGAAAACTCTCAGGGAAGAAGGCTGTAACATCTCTGTTTGCCCATTCACCCTCAAATACTGATGAGTTGTTTCATATCTACAAGGCAAGATACAGCTAATTGGGTCACTGAGCCACTGCGGCAAGTCCTCATTCCTGGAAGGCTGGAACAGTTAACGTTCATGGAGACTGTGGATATGGACTGGTGGAGAAGGAGTCCCTTTTCTAGGTCCTGGTAGATTTTCCCCAGACCTTCAGGTGGGCCTCAGCATGGTTGAGCCACATTAGCTATAACGGGTAAGCCGTTCCACAGTGAACTAACTACATGTATAAAAGCTTTTACCTCAAGATCTGCATTTAGAGGGAATGATGCTAAGGCGGAATGTTCATATCTCCAGATATACTGGGTGGCAGAAAAGGCAAAATTGAAACACAAGTGCTAACAAAGGACATGGCTGACACAGAGCAGAAACTACATGTTCCAAACATGATAGAATAAAGTCCTGGGATCTGCTGTTCACCCGTGAACAACCAAAATTATTTCCTTGGTGGCCTGTATAGCTGTTCAAGGGCAGAGTGCCCTGATTCGAGTGATCTGGACCCTCAGATTAATGTACTTCAGGTGGAGCTTGACTCGTTGTCCAAAGGAAGGTCTAAGGAAGGGAGAAACAGCCCTGTTGGCACAGAGGCCATGATGCTTTCAGCTATACATAAATAGCACTCATGGGAAATCAATGATGTCTAGGGAAGGCCACTCCAAGGACAGGATTGGAACTGGACAGAGAAAAAGGTCACTCTTTAATCAGGTAAACGATTAACTGCTCCTGCTCCTCCAAACGTCACTAGTGCTCCTTTACCAGTGACAACAGCATTTCCATACCTGTACAGTAACACAGGTGAGATGCCTCCTTACACTTCTCAGGGTTTTCCGTTTCTTCCTCCATTTCCTCCACAAGAAGCTAACAGGAATATCACTTCTTTGTCTGTTGCTGACACTATTTCTTCTTCAACCACAAGTTATGCTGCAGCCAAGCCTGTTGCTTCCTCATTTGGTGTCAAATCCACCATTACCTGTTCCTACAACAGAAACTTCAGGACCGATTAATCAAAATGGTTTTGGTTACAAGATGCTGGATAGCCCTGATGAATTTCCAGAACTTTCAGAATTAAGTGTGTCACAACTCACAGATATGAATGAACAAGAAGGAGGTATTACTGGAACAGTTTCTGACTTTGCCTCAACTAAAGCAAATTATTACTGACAAAGATGACTTAGTAAAAAGTATTGAAGAATTAGCAAGAAAAAAGTCTCCTTTTGGAGCCTGGCTTGGAAGCCAAACGACAAATTGTTTTAGATAAGTATGAATTACTTACACAAATGAATTCTACCTTCGAAAAGAAGATGCAAAGACAGTACGAACTTAGTGAGAGCTGTAGTGCAAGTGCCCTACAGGCAAGATTGAAAGTAGCTGCACAAGAAGCTGAGGAAGAATCTGATAATATTGCTGGATTTCTTGGAGGGAAAAAATGAAATAGATGATTTTCTCAGTAGCTTCATGGAAAAGAACAATTTTCCACTGTAGAAGGGCAAAAGAAGAGAAACTTCAGCAGGTGATAGCGATGCACAGCCAAGTCCATGCTCCTCTGTAGATTTTCCTGAAAACACGAACTGCCAAGAAAGAAATGGGACACAAAACTAAGCACATTGTTTTATATTTATGACTTGGGAACTGGCATTCCATGACAACAGCTGAATTAAGATACATGATATATGTTGTATACAGAACTGAGACTGATTTTGTATGGATTAGAATGATCGCTATATTTGTTTTGAGAAATTTTTCTGCATGATTTGCACTAAAAAGTTTATTGTTGATAAATCCTATATTTAAATTCCACTGCTATTCTCTTGATTAAATACCTACGCATGTAATTTTAGCTAGCTTTTTAATATTTTATAAAACTACTGATTTACATTTGTAGTTTTAATTTGAAGCTGCCTCCTTTCTTTATCAAGAGTGGTTTTAAAATTCCTTCCTGCCAGCCTTTTTAAAAACCTATTTTCAGCTGTGGAACAAACGCCCCCTCGCCTGTTTTGCTCCTTCTTTCTAGATGATAAAACTTTCAAAGGCAATTTGGTTTCAGATACTCAGGAAACACCAAACTTGCCATTGTGCCATCTCAAGAAAGCAACTTTTAATACAATAAGTCAAAAGAATAAAGAGGATGCTCTTTGACAGTTTTCTTTTTAAACTAAGGATGCATTTAAGGAGCAATACAGGTTACTATTTCTGGTTTTTGTTGTTATGTTCTGGTTTAGGGTCTCACTCTATAAACTAGGCTGGCCTCAACAATTGTAATCCTTCTTCCTGAGTGTTGGAATTATAGACAGGTACCACCTAACTCATCTGGTAAAGAAATACTTTATTTACTTTAAAAACTGTCTTTCACTTATACCAGTTCAATACAGACTTCCATGCCAACTTTTAAAAAATAAGTATCTGATGGGGTTTTTGTTAAGTAAGGATATGCTTTTTATATTCCAAATGTTAAGAAAGTCTTTTTGATAAGAAATAGTAAATCTAGACACAAAAAGTTAATGAAATTTTTTGACATTTAGTGTGACTTATCTTTTCCTAAGGTTAGCTTTTCCTAAGAAAACGCTATGTAGTAATACGCAATTTCAATCTTAATTTTTAATGATTTTCTCTTTAATTTGTACTTAAGTTTACAATTTGTTTCTGTTCAGTGTCACAGAATGAACCCATTAAAGTGCATAAAGGAGAAAAAAAATCAATAAAAAGCTGAGCATGGTAATCCTAGCACTTAGGAGGCAGCCAGGAAGATCAAGAGTTCAAGGCTAGCCTGGGCTATATAGTGAGGCCCTGCCTTCCAAAACCCAATAATGATAATAATAATGGAAAAATTTAAATGTATTTTATGTGCATGAGTGTATTGCCTGCATGTGGGTAGGTGCACCCATGTTGTGCAATGCCCATGGAGGTCAGAAGAGGATGTCATATCTGCTAGAACTGTATGGATGGTTGTTAGCTGCCATGTCAGTGCTGGGAACCAAATCTGGGTCCTCTGCAAGAACAACCAGTGCTCTTAACTGCTGAGCGATCTCTCCAGCCCAATAATAATGAAATTTATAAAATAGATTTAAGTCTACACTTGCATAACTCTGAGAGTATCTCACCTGCCTTATCCCAGCACTGACAAGGACAATGGCCTGCTGAATATAGCCAGTAGTTCTCTCCCTATTCTGGGTTTCAGCCTGACTGGGAATTACTAGTCCCAAATGGAGAGGGAATTTAAGTGCATGCCCTTGGCTAGGGAATACTGACTGGAGAGAACATGGCTTCTGTGATGTGTGGTTCAATGTTAAGTAGATTTTTTTAGGGGCTTGTGTCTGGGATATAGAGATAGGGCAGATGATAATGCCTGACCATGCTAACCTCCCTAAATAGCTGCTCTATGAAAGTCACCTAGTTGGATGGCTATTGTGGAGTCTCTGAGTAAGAAATGGAGGCATATCTGTGAGTCAGAAGCAGCAAAGGACGTTGCTATTGCACCATAGGTGCCTGGGGGGCACCACTGCCATGGGAGGAACCAAGGCTAAAGGTGAATTACATATATGTAAAAATTTGTGTGTGACAAAACCAACCCCCCGCCCCTGCAAGGAGCCAGAACACAGACACATGGAAATTGTATTTCTGTATATTTTTGGGGGGATGAGACTGATCTGGAGAGATGCAGTTTTGTGATAGCTGTGAACCCACTGAAGAGCTAGGCTGAATGGTCTGTGCAAAATCAGCTTCTCTGGGAAGATATGCAAGAATTAGAAGGTCATGTGTCTGAACAAAATTTATTAGAGAAATAGCATAATGGCTGAACAGAATCTTTCAAAGTCTTTACTAGTGTTCCTTTTTCTTTCTATTTTTTGTGGCAGTGGGATTGAACCTAGGGCCTTGTGCTTGTTAGGCAAGAGCTATATAACTGAGCTATATCTGCAGCTTTCCTAATGTTGTTCTGTGATTTTTTTGTTTGTGTTTTGAGACAGAGTCTCACTATACAGCACTGGCTGACTTGGAACTCCCTATATAGACCCGGCCAGTCCCAAACTCACAGAAATCTGCCTGCCTCTGCCTCCTAAGTGCTAGGATTAAAGACAGGTGCCATCATGCCCGGCTTCTGTGATGTTTTTATTAGCGAAAGAAAATGAAGAAAGGCATCACATCCACGAGGCTGCCTTTTGTAGAATGTACAACCACAAACTTATTTCATTGGACCTGACAACATCTCACATGGTCAACTGAACCCCAAATATGGGAGGCTTTATCAGGATCAAGATCTGAATTGGGAATTGGGCATGGTGACATGCACACCTGTAATCTCAATACTTGGAAGGCCGAAGCAGAAGGGTTCAGAGTTCAAGGCCATCCTGGGCTACATAATGAGAACTTGTCTCAAAGAAAACAAAACAGGGGCTGGAAAGATGGCTCAGCAGTTAAGAGCACCGACTGCTCTTTCAGAGAACCCAGGTTCTGTTGCCAGCACCCACAGGTGGCTAACAATCATCTGAACTCCAGTGCCAGGGGATCTGGCACCCTCTTTTGGGCTCCATAAGCATTGCTTGCCTGGGTGCACTTCCACACATGCAGGAGAAACATACATACAACATAAAAATAAAAAAGAAAACAACAAACAAACAAATCTGGACCAGGGGTGCTATTCAGTGGTAGAGTGCTTATCTAGCATGTGTCAGGATCTGGATTCAACCCTTAGAGTTGTAATAAATAACAAATAAGTAAATAAATAAAAATCAAGATCTTGGTTTTCTTTTTGTCTTTTGCTTGTTTGTTTGTGTTTTGTATTTTTGAGACAGGGTCTCCCTGAAGCCCCAGCTGGCCTGGACTCTATGTAGACCACACTGGTCTTGATCTCACAGAGATCCACCTGTCTGTGCCCCCTGAGTGCTGGGAATAAAGATGTGCACCACCAAACCCAACTTTAAAATATTTTACTTATTTATTTATTATTTATTTTGTGTGTGTTTGTGTCTTTTGCTTGTGTGTACATAAGTGCAGCATTTTCGTACAATGCCTGTGGAGGCCAGAAGAGGGCATTGGATTCCCTTGGAACTAGATGGTTGTTAGTTGTCATGTGGATGCTGGGAACTGAACCCAGGTTCTCTGGAAGATCAGCGAGTGCTCTTAACCACTGAACCATCTCTCCAGCAAGATCTTGGGTTTCCTTTTGTTTCCTTTTTAACTTATCATTTTTATTCTTTTAAAAATATTTTATTTATTATATTTTATTATTTTTATTTTATGTGTATGAGTATATTACATGCACCTGTGTAAGTGCATCCATGTTGTGCAATGCTCTCGGAGGTCAGAAGAGGGCATTGGATCCCCTGGAACTGGAGTTACAGATGGTTGTTATCTGATATGTGGGTGCTGGGAATTGAACTGTCCTCTGCAAGAGCATTCAGTGCTCTTAACTGCTGAGCCATCTCTCCAGTCCCCATTTTTATTCTTCATGGTGTTCTTAGAAATACTGGGCTAAGTTTCCGTGAGGATAAAGTGACTTCTTGATGAGGTCTAAAATAGGAAGCATTCAGTATTAAAATTTACAACAAACAATGGCTGGTTGATTTCAATATGCAGCCCAGACTGAGAACTCATGAGACCAGTGGGTCAAATAGAACTTTCTGTGTTGATGGAGACATTCTATATATGTGCTATTAAACAGGATAGCCACTAGCAGCATGTGACTCATGAGCACTGAGATGTGGCTAGTGTGACTGGATTTTTATATTTTACTTATCATTATTTATTTTCTATGTGTACGAGTGTACTGCCTGCATGTATGTAAGTGCACCTATGTCATGTAATGCCCACAGAGGTCAGAAGAGGGTGCTGAATCCCCTGGAACTGGAGTTACAGACAGTTGTTGGCCGCCATATTGGTGCTGGGAATCAAACCCTCTTCTGCAAGAGCAGCCAGTGCTAATAACTGCTGAGCCACCTCTCTCGCCCATGACTGGATTTTTAATTTAAGTAATTAAAAAACTGTTTTTGGTATTGGGGAATCGATGTTCCAGATACTGGAAATCACTGTCAGTGTTCTTTAGGAGAGATCAGCAGAGTACACAGATGGAACACAGCAAAGATTAGTTGAAGAGAATGAGATGGAAGCTCTATCACCCATTTCTAATGGCATGGACCCAGGGGCTTGCACATAGCTAGGCAAGTTCTATACTACTGAGTAGCATCCTCGGTCCATCAGTAATTTAACTACTGGCTATCCTATAGAGCAGTGCAGCTCCAGTGCAGTAGTGTCTAAATGACTAGGGCCAATCCTCTGGAAGAACTTGGTAAAACTACATAGGGCCAGGCTATATTCTGCTTCAGCAGGCATGGGATTCTATGTTCTTCATTAAATTAGCAACTTGTCATATTTTTCATATAGCAATATTTCTCAGACTTCTTTCTCAGAAATTGTCAAAATATTCATCTGACTCAGAAGGTCTGGGGTATGGCTTGAGAGTCTACATTCCATATTCATATATTCTCTCTCTCTCTCTCTCTCTCTCTCTCTCTCTCTTTCTGGACAGGGGACAGGGGTCTTGTGTATTCCAAACTGGTCTTGAACTTGAACTCACTATATACCAGAGAATGACTCTGAATTTCTGATCCTCCTGCCTCCACTTCCCAAATGCTGGAATCACAGGCATATACTGCCATACCCTGTTGAGATGCTGGGGATAGAACCCAGGGCTTCTTGCATGCTAGGAAAGTACTCTATCAACTGAGCTAAATCCCCAGTTGGAGAATCTACATTTCTTTTTTTTATTTTTTGGTCTTTTTTTGAGACAGGGTTTCCCTGTAGCCTCAGCTGGCCTGGAACTCACTGGCTTTGAATTCACAGAGACCAGACTGGCCTTGAACTCACAGAGATCCATCTGCCTCTGCCTCCCAAGTGCTGTTATTAAAGGTGTGCATCACCATGCCTGGTGAGAGTGTACACTTCTAAGAGGCTCCTAGGGATGTCAATCTGGTTGGTTCTGGGACCCCACTGGGTAGCATGCTGCTAGATTTTGGTGGTATTCATTTTTCTTTTTTGGTCAGGAAAATTCCTAATTGAATGCTGTTAGCTATTTTCAAAAATTTTACTCAGTTAAAAAAAAAAGTACAATCTAACTTGGTCAGGGGGACATAAAGGACAGTTTTTGCTCCTTGCTCTCCTAGGTTGACTAAGTTCCAGGGGACTACGAGCATCTCTCAAAATGTCCTGTAATTGTGGTGGGTCACCTGTCCTCTTGAGCAAGGGGGCTGTGGAGACCCCACTAGATGGACCCGAACCAGTGTCCAGTCTACAAAGAGGAGGGTGAACACAGAGGAAACATTTCCTCCAAGTTTCCAAGCGACACCAGCCATGGTCGAGCAGGACCTTTGACTTACCTTCACATAGATGGAACTGGTAAAGAAAGGAGCCCTTGAGGAACAGATCCTCAAACGACCTTAAGAGTGAAAATAAATTGTTTTATCTGGGCCAACTGTAGGGTCTTAAACACCCAAAAGGAAAGTATAACCAAGATTAATGGGGTCGATATAATTTTTAAGAGTCCATATGTATAGCTAAAGGCTACATAACAAGAAACAATGCCAGGCACATGATAACTTCCTTTGAATTATTGGCCAAGGTGGCACAAGAGACTCCCAGACAGTAACCCAGCATAGAACTGGGAAAATGAACAGCAGACCCCAATCTTATCTAAAGGAATATTGACAACTGATTGCTGCTAGATGAGAAACAGCTGACCTTCCTAAAACAAGGATCTCTAGATAGGCTGACTAGATTCAGCAGACGGACAAGCACTGGAGAATGGCTGGGGGTGTCGACAACACAGAGGACAGTAACAGGGATGACAGAGTATATGGGCTCCAGTATGTGGGAGGGGGGAGGCTACGGGAGGGTTCCATTTGGGAAGTGGGTATATAGATGAGTAAGATTGTGTGGGATGTTTTGTATGATATACACACAGAAAAATCAACAAATTAAAAAAGACATATCTGAGGAGGAAGCATAAAAATTTACTTCGTGTTAAATAGTAGAGGTGACAAACATTACCACTGAAATATTCCTGATGACTTTATATTCATACTCAGGTATTAAGGATCCGAGTGTAACCGACTGTGACTAGTAATCATCAGATACATAGAGATTAAAGACACATGTGCAAACATCTAAGTGTCATTAGCATTAAAAAGGTAAGAAACTGCATATTTTAAAATGAAGTCCTTTAATCCCAGCACTCGGGAGGCAGAGGCAGACGGATTTCTGTGCGTTCAAGGCCAGCCTGGTCTACATAGTGAGTTCCAGGATAGCTGGGGCTACAGGGAGACCCTGTCTCAAAAAGGCCAAGAAAAAAAAAAGTAGAAATCAGCATATTTTTAAATGAAATGGAGATCTTCTTTAAAGGGTAAAAATTCATTCAATTTTATATCTTACAAGGTTTATACTGAGTTCAATATTGTATGACTGTATTAATTCAACTGTAAACCTAAAAATTTACAGCCAATTTTGAAAGAGATGCATCTTAGCTCTGGAAATTGTTATTGAATA
>NW_008359081.1:902511-949687 GCF_000622305.1 Nannospalax galili
CTAAGGAGCTCAGAAAGTAACTGACTGTGACTAGTAATAATCAGATATATAGAGATTAGAAATGCATATGCATCTTAATGTTAGTTGTATTAAAAGTGAATTTTTCTGTATAAAACTGTGTATTTTAATAATGAAATGGAGATCTTTTACAAAAATTTACAGCCAATTTTGAAAGAGATGCATCTTAGCTCTGGAAATTGTTATTGAATATGCCAACGCTGCTGTAATGAAATGGTTCTTCTAAGTATGTGGTTATTAAATAAATAATTTTTAAAAAGTACAATCAGGGAAGATGTAGCTGGAACATCATCTACCTTTTAACTTTCCTTCTCTTGTTCGACTTCAAATGAGGTACATTTTACCCTCCAGCCCCAATTCCTCTCGTATCTGCTAACTAAAATTACCAGCAAGGGCTGGAGAGATGGTTCTGTGGTTAAGAGCACTGGCTCTCCTCCAGAGGATGCTGGGGTTCAATTACCAGGACCCACGTGGCAGCTCACAACTGTCAATAACTCCAGTTTCAGGGACTCCCTCTTCTGGCCTTCCTGGGTACCAGGCACACATGTGGTACATTTACATACTTGCAGGCAAAACACTCATACACATAAAAAAATCTTTAAAAAGAATACCAGCAAAATCTTGAATAGGGAGTGATGGAAGCCTAAGATAACATCTTGATCACCATGTATTTTGTTCAGTGTGTCATTTTCTTTCACAGTTTACTGTCTGTTTAAGGAAAAAAGACTGTATTGTGTGTGTGTGTGTGTGTGTGTGTGTGTGTGTGTGTGTGTTGGGGTGAGGGGGCAGTCACTATGCAAAGTGGAATATTAACTGTGATAGATCAGCGTGACTGAAAAACAAAAGGTCTGCACATTTTAAGGCGCAGAACAGGGTTAGGACCTGCATTTTGCAATATGAAACAGTTGTAATTCCTATAGCTATTAGAAAACTTCCCTAAAATTATCACTAAAATTTTATGGTAAGTATAGATTCTTGATTAGTCCGCAGAAGAGAAAGGGGGGCTTTTATCTGGTAGGAAACATTTCATTGTCTTAACATAGGCTGACTTCTTAAGTCTGAGAGTGTTTAATGGATCTTTTAATGGGAAATAATGGGCACCCTCTTTTTATTTCCACATGCTAGTGTGTTCCACGATGCCACCCATACACTGGGCATCTGTTCCTTTCTTAACAACCCTCCAATCCTACAAAACTCCCATTTAGATAAAAAGAACTCCATTCAGCACTGTGCATCTCAATTATAATCTGTTACAAATTGCAGATGTGGGAGAATAGAGGGCTGCATGCAAAATCCCGTGGCTCCAAAACCTCCACACAGCCAGGCAAGCCATCATCCAAGATCTGTGTTTTCTAGCCAGAGCTGGTCCTGAGTAGGGAGCTAGTGTGAACTCTGGTGCTCTGTTCATTTTTAACCTATAGATCGGGGAGGGGGGGCTCTCAAGGTACAGGGATCTTTTTACCGTTTCTTACCTTCCTGTTTTCTTTTTTCTTTTCTTTTCCCATTTTTCACGTATCTATGGGTTCACCCTCACACACACCCATGTGGAAGCCCGAGGTTGTTGATGGGACTCATCCTCTAGTATATTTCAACGTCATTCTTTGAGGCAGGATCTCTCAATCAAACCCAGAGCTCTCCAATATAGCTGCTCTCATTAGCCAGCTTGCTCTGGGTTCCCTTGACTCCACCTACCAAGCTGGAATTACAGGCAGGCTACCACGCCCACCTGGTAATTATGTGTGTTCTTGGCATTAGAACTCCAGTCCTCCGGCTTTGCAAGACTTTAACCACTGAACCAGCTCCCTAACCCCTCTTTATTTCTTGTCACCTTTTCTGTCTTTTTTCCTAACCTGTAAATATGGGCACTCTTCAAGACTCAATCCTGGACTTGCTTCTTTACATTCTTTTTTAAAAAATATATGCATTAGGACTGGATAGATGGCTCAGTGGTTAAGAGCACTGGCTGCTCTTGCAGAGGACCTGGTTTTGATTTCCAGCACCCACATGGTGGCTAACAACTGTCCTACTCCAGTTCCAGGGGATATGACATCCTCTTCTGCCTTCTGTGGGCATTGCATGACACAGGTGCACTTATATACATGCAAGCAATACACTCATATACATAAAATAAAAATAATAAATATTAAAAACATATGTTTGTATTTTGGGGGCTGGAGTGATGGCTCAGTGATTTAAGAGTACTAACTACTTTTGCAGAGGACCAGGGTTTGTTTCCCGGCACCTACATGGTGGCTTACAACATCTGTAACTCCAGGTCCGGGGTTTTGAGTGGTTTCTCTGCATGTGTAGTGTACATGTGTGTGCAATGCCTGTAGAGGCCAAAACAGGGCATTGGATCACCTGGAACTGGAGTTACAGATGATTGTTAGCTGCCATGTGGGTGCTGGGAACTGAACCTGGGTCCTCTACAAGAGTAGCCAGTGCTCTCAGCTGCAGAGCCATCCCTCCAGCCCTCTTTACATCTTTATATGCTTAGCAGCTATGTTGTTAAAGATATAACATATTTATGACAGAATTTCTTCTTTCTTTAAGCATCTGTCCTTTTGTGTTTAAAAAATATTTTATTTATTATTTCTATGTGTATGAGTGTATTGTGTGCATGTGTGTAAGGTGCACCCATGTTGTACAATGCCCTCAGAGGTCAGAAAACGGTGTCCAGATCTCTTGGAACTGGAGTTATGGATGGGTTGTTAGCCGACATGGGGTGCTAGGACTTAAACCCAGGTCCTCTGCAAGAGCAGTCAGTACTATTAACCACTGAGTCTTCTCCAGTCCCCCTTTCTGTGTTTTTTGTTTGTTTTGACTGGCCTCAAATTAATTATAATAAGGCCAAGACTGACCTTGAATTCCTGATCCTCCTGCCTCCAAGTCCTGGGATTGCAGGCCTGTGCCACCATGCCTGGCATTTTCGTGTGTGTGTGTGTGTGTGTGTGTGTGTGTGTGTGCACATGCATTTGGTGGTCACAGGGCAGCTTTGGATGTCATTCCTCAAGAACCATCCATCTTACTTTTTGACAGGGTCTCTCAGTAGCCCAAAGCTTGCCAAGCAGGCTAGGCTGTCTGGCCAGGGAACCCCAGGGATCCTCCCATCTCTACCTCTTCAGTGCTGGGGTTACAAGTGTGGGTCCTGGGGACTGAATTCAGGTCCTTGTGCTTGTTAGGTAAGCACTTTACCAAGTGAGCTATATTCTCAGCCCCTCATTTTGTAATTTTGTCTTTTTGTTTGGTTTTATTTCAGTACTGGGGATTGAACCTAGGGCCTCACACATGCTAGACAAATGTTCTACCATTGAGCGTTATCTCCAGCCCCGTCCTCCTGCTATTCTTAATGTTTCTTCTCAGTCTCCTTAAGTTCTTTCAGCTATGGTCCCCCTTTCCTGATAGTAATAGTGCTCTTTTTATTTTTTGAAATTTTATTTAATGTATATGAGTGTTTTGCCTGCATGCATGTAGGTGCACCATGTTGTACAAACAAAGCCCACAGAGGCCAGAAGAGGGTGTTGGATCCCCTGGAATTGGAGTTACTGACGGTTGTTAGCTGCCATGTGGGTGCTGGGAATCAAACCTGGGTCCTCTGCAAGAGTAGCCAGAGCTCCTAACTGCTGAGCCATCTCTCCTACCCTGTTTCTATTTTTTTTTAAAGATTAATCTATTTTTATTTATGTGTATGTGTGCCTGTGTGAGTTTATGGTGGACTGGTGAGATGGCTCAGCCAGTGAAGGCACTTGCCACCAAGATTGATGACTTGAGTTCAATTCCTGGGACCCACATGATAGAAGGAGAAAACTGACTCCCACAACTTGTCCTCCTATCTGCACACGCACACACTATGCCACATGCACACCCACATACATACACACATATAATAAATAACAATTTAAGAAAATCTCAGTGGTGTTAAACAATCGCATTTACTGGTCGGTCAGTCACACACCTACAAATTGAGGTTGGGCTTAACTCTAAGGCTACAGGTTGAGCCCATGTCTTCTTGATGTAATTTTCATTCCCCTTGGATCAGGAGCCTCCCACAGTTATGTTCCTCTCATAGTAGAAAGCTGAAGCACAGGTTGGTGAGCCCAATTACACAGGCATAATTCAAATATCTGCTTGTGATAAATGGAAGCAACTGGAGACAATCAGATTAAGCAAATTAAGTCTCAGAAAGACAAATAGCATGTCTTCTCTCATTTGTGATCTCTAGATTTTATATAGAGACCTAAAATCATGTATGACAGGAAAGTAGAAGTCAAACTGTCTAGGGGAACAAAAAGGACTAATGGGGATGGGTGGGTTGGAGAGATGACTCAGCGATTTAGAGCACTGGCTGCTCTTCTAGAGGACCTGAGTTTGATTCCCATCATGCACATGGCGGATAACAACTGTAACTCCAGTTCCAGGGGATCTGATGCCCTCTTTTGGCCTTGGAGGGTACTGCATGCAAGTGGTACACTTACATGTAGGGGAAACATTTATTTGAAAAAAAAAAAAACAACCTTACTCTGTAGCTGAGGCTGGCCTTTAACTCCTGATCCTCCTGCCTCCAATTCATTAGCATTGGGATTACAAGCAGGCACAACCATGCCTGGCTCAGTGCACCATTTCAATTTATACTCTGGTCTTTTTTGCTGTTGTTCAAAGAAAATTTATTTTCTTACTTAATCATGCTTATGCCCCATCCTTGATATATTTCCTCCCCCCTTCCTTGACATGTTTTTGCTTATTATATCACCTATTTCTAACTTTCTCCAAGTGCCTTTTTTTTGGTCTTTTTGAGACAGGGTCTCCCTATAGCCCCAGCTGTCCTGGAACTCACTATGTAGACCAGGCTGGCCTTGAACTCACAAAGATCCACCTGTCTCTGCCTCCCAAGGGCTGGGATTAAAGGCGTGTGCCACCACGCCCAGCCAAGTGCCTTTTTTTAAAAAATAATTTTACCTGTTTGTATTTTGAGATATTGTGTTTTGAGCTATTTCTACTGCCTCACGCGGAATATTGACTCTGGATGCCATGGAAGCTCTTCTCTCCTTTAGCTCAACTCCTGTAGTTGAAAATTTGAAATTATGACATCTGATTACAAAAAGTTTGCATGCAAGGAAGGTCTTAGTCCAAAGCAGTGCTGTATTTGATGACTTTAAGTCTTGGTTTTATTTTATTCTATTCTCTGTTTTTTTTGATACAGGGTCTCCCTGTGGCCCTAGCTGGCTTGGAACTTTGGAATTTGCTGTGTAGACCAGACTGGCCTGGATCTCACAGAGATCCACCTGCCTCTGCCTCCCAAGTGCTGGGATTAAAGGCATGAGCTACCATGACTGGAGGATTTTTTAAAATTTAAAAAAATTTTATGTGTATGTGTGTATTGCCTGCATGCAGTTAAGTGCACCCATGTCATGCAATGCCCACGGAGGTCAGAAGAGGCTGTCAGATCCCCTGGGACTGGAGTTACAGACAGTTGTTAGCTGCCATGTGGGTGCTGGGATTCGAACCTGGGTCTTCTGCAAGAACAACCAGTGCTCTTAACCACTGAGCCATGTCTCCAGCCCCTGGAGGATTTTTTTTTAAAGTTGTTATTTGCCTCTTTTAGTAATTCTGCTTTCTAGGTGCCTGTTCTATCTGTTCTTCCGGGCTGCTGGGATCTCTTAGAGATCCAGTATTTTTCTTCATTTATGGTACTGAGATCACATGGGGCTCACCTGCCATGCAGCAGGGCATGGAATGCATTAATTAAGTCACAGGCCTTATTGGAGAGAAGGAAAACTTAGGCGGCTAGGGTAGCCAGGAAAGAGAAGGCCTACGTCCCCTTCCTTCTCATCATACATTAGAGAAGGTGCTACAGCACCTTCCTGGCTGCACAATGGGGGCTCATGTTCCATAGATAGGCTCTCCTTTACAAAGTGAACACAAGAAAACCACCTTATCAGTGTAGGGATGAGAATACTTCTTACCTGTCAGAAGTCTGGCATCAGATGCTCGCTCTTCAAAGGAGTGGTGAGGAATTCCAATTGCCAGCCCCTGCAGTCTGCTGGGAGACACTTTCTCCATGGGTTTCTCATGCTTCTGCCTGTCTTATGAGCAGAGGAACTGGCAGCTTTAATTCTGGACCTACTTTTCCAGGAAGTTTGTATAGGGGACAGCCTTAGGAGATAGAGATACTATGTCCCTATGGGGCTAAGGGCAAAAATGTCACACACACGCACACACACACACACACACACACACACACACACACACCAGCCAAGAGCACAACTGGTCAGCTTTTCTGGCAGCTTCCTTTAAAAAAATTGCTATTCTCAGGACTGGAGAGGTGGATTTGAGGTTAAGAGTGCCTGCTGCTCTTCCAGAGGACCCAAGTTCAGTTCCCAGCACCCACTGTCAGGCAGCTCACAACTGCCTGGAACACCAGCTCCAAGGAATTTGTCTGGCCTCCATGGGCACCTGAACACATATAGCATGCACACACAAACATTCAGACATACACACATGAATAAAAATTAAAAATCAAGTAAATAATTAAAAATCAAGTAAATTAATTTTAGGCCAGATGTAGTGGTGCACACCTTTGATCCCAGCACTTGGGGAGGCGGAGGCAGGTAGATATCTGTGAGTTCAAGGCCAGCCTGGTGTACACAGCAAGTTCCAGGCCAGCCAGGGCTACATCGTGAGACCCTATCTCAAAATAACAACAAAATTGCTATTTCCTAAGCTTAGCTTCCTCAGCTGTGACACATACCCACTGTATGTGCAGCATTCACCTGGGCCTACATCCCTGTTGTCCTCTTGGAACTTAAGGTACAAATGAACCAATATGAACCTTAATCTCATGCTTTTGGACTTCACTCTGTAGCCCAGGCTAGCCTCCAACTCTAGGCAATCCTCGTGCCTCAGCCTCCCCAAGTGCTGAGATTCAAGCATGAACCACCCTGTCTGGCCCTTTACAGCTCTTGATAGAACCCATCAGAAGTTATGGCCCTCTAGTCAGGAAGGGAAGCCATTGGTTCTAGAGGAAGCTGAGTTCAGTGGAAGCCTTCCACACATGGTTCTAGCTCTTCTTCATGTGTGGTCCAGGTAATTCTTTGAGATAATTTTGATTATTTCACTATTGTGGATATACTAGAGTGTTTGATTATCTTGGGTCCCTACATTAAGGGACTGTGAATCTATGGAAGTATCCCAAATATTTTTTTTTATATTTTCCTATGGAAATAACTATATAAGCGGTATCCTTATCCCTAGTTCTGCTGAGACTATCCTTTTATACTTATTATACAGCTTCAGTTTAGTGATTAAGACAATGGATTCTCAGCTGGGCATGGTGGTGCACACCTTTAATCCCAGCACTCGGGAGGCAGAGCCAGGTCGATCTCTGTGAGTTCAACACCAGCCTGGTGTACATAACAAGTTCCAGGCCAGCTAGGGCTACAGGGAGACCCTGTCTCAAAAAGATTAAAAAAAAAAAAGACAATGGATTCTGGAGCCAGACTACTTAAATTCAAATCTTTAAAAAAATTTATTTATTGTTTTTATTTTAGGTGTATGAGTGTTTTGCCTGCATGTATTTAAGTGTACCATATATGTGCCTGGTGCCTGTGAAAGCCAGAAGAGGGTGCTGGATCGCCTGGAACTGGAGTTAAAGACAATTGTTAGCCACCCCATGGGTGCTGGGAACCAAATCTAGGTCCTCTGCAATTAACCACTGAGCCATTTTTCCAGGCCCCCTGTATTCAAATCTTGCTCTCCAGGGCTGAAAAGATGGCTCATTGGAGAAGAGCACTGACTAGTCCTCCAGAGGTCCTGGGTTTGGCAAGACAGCTAACACCTGTCCTTAATTCCAGTTTCAGGGGATCTGGTGCCCTCTTTTGGCTTCTTCAGGCACCAGGCATATATGTGGTGCACTTACATATGTGTAAACAAAACACACACACAAAATAAAAATAAAATATTAAAAAAAAGAAATACGAAACAAAACAAAACAAAAACCCTTGGCCTCCTATTAACTAGATGTATGATCTTGTGCAAGTTATACCAACCTCTCTGTTCCTCATTTGGAGTTGGAGTTAAACACAAAATCCAATAGGGTTGTTCTGAACATTAAATGACTCACTCATGCCTTGCAAACAATTCCTTTCCAAGCTACTGAGATAACTATTCAATAATTGATTTAATAATTTGATTTCTATATACAAAGTAAGTAAACTTATCACCTGTGATGTTGCTCATGTAACATACACTGTTGGGAGTGAGGCTTACTCACTTCCCTATTTTTCTATTTTTCAGTGGTGTCGGGGGGACACATCTAAGAACCCAAGAACTTAATGAGGAAAAGAGATCTTATATCATCATTTTCTCTGACTTCTAAACGAAATACAGCATTTCCTAAATATATGTAGACACCAAACCACCATAAAATTAGCAAAGTTCATCAGTTTGCAGTGAAATCAGATTTAAATCTTTTTAAAAAATTTTATTTATTTATTTAATGTGCATACATGTATTGCCTCCATGTAGGTAAGTGCACCTGTGTCATGCAATGCCCGCGGAGGTCAGAAGAGGCTGTAAGATCCCCTGGGACTGGCATTACGGACAGTTGTTAGCTGCCATGTGGGTGCTGGGATTCGAACCTGGGTCTTCTGCAAGAACAACCAGTGTTCTTAACCGCTGAGCCATCTCTCCAGCCCCTAGATTTAAATCTTTTAAAATTTTGTATTATTTTTATGTGTATGAGTGTATTGCCTACACGTACGTTAAGTGCACCCATGTTGTGCAATGCCTATGGAGGTCAGAAGAGGGCACTGGTTACAGATGCTTGTTAGCCACTATGTGCATGCTGGGAGCTGAACCTGGGTCTTCTGCAAGAGCAGTCAGTACTCTTAACTGAGCCATCTCTCCAGCCCCAGAAATCATGTTTTCATGACATTTTACTTTTCCAGGTACCCCAAAATATCATTTCTGTTCATCACTAGTCCAAAATTAGGCTAGATATTAGTTACACTGACAAATTTTACTGAATGAATAGTCAAGCATATCTACTTTTTAATATAGCTGTTGTGCTGGTTTGTGTTGTCAGCTCTAGGATGTCTAGAGTCACCTAGGTGGCAAGCTTACAGGCACACCTGTGAGGGGGCTTTTTAGCCATTGGTCATGCCTGTGAGGGATTATGTTGATTAGGTTAATTGAGGTAGAAAGATTCACAATAAAAGTAGGTTGCTCTGGGACTAGAGAAATGGCTTAGGGGATTAAGACACTGGCTGCAGGACCCTGGTTTGGTTCTCAGTACCCACATAGTGCCTCATACCTCTCCTTAATTCCAGTTCCAGAGGATCTGATGCTCTTCTGACCTCTGCAGCATTGCATGCACATAGTACACTTACATACACACAGGCAAAACATTCATACACATAAAATGAAATCAAACTAAAAAAAATAAAGTCAGTTCTTCTATATCCTGAAGCATCATTTGTATGTTTCTTGTATGTGTGTGTCTGTGCAGTGTACGTGTACTGGTGCACATGTGCATGTGGAGGCCAGAGGTCAACATTGGATTTTTCCATGATTATTTTCCACCTTTTGTGTTGGTTAGTTTTTCTGAGACAGGGTCTCCCTGTAGCCCCAACTGGCCTGGAACTTGCTATGTACAGCCAGCTAGCCTGGATCTTACAGAGAGCCTGCCGCTGGCTCCCGAGTGCTGGGATTAAAGTTGTGTGTCACCATGCTTGATTCACCTTATATTTTTTAAGAAAATATTTTTTTTGTTGTGTGTGTAGAGTATAACGCTTGCACATATGTAGGTGCACCTGTGTTGTGTAATGCCCTCCTCGGAGGTCAGAAGAGGGCAATCCTCTGGAACTGGAGTTACAGACGGTTTTTAGCCACCATGTAGGGCTGGGAATTGAGCCTGGGTCTTCTACAAGAGCAGTCAGTGCTCTTAACTGCTGAGTTATCTCTCCAGCCCCTGCTCACCGATTTATCTGTTAAGTCAAGGTCTTTCACTGAACCCAGAGTTCACTAACTGGTTAGACTAACTGGCCAGGAAGCTCCAGGCATCTGCCTCTCTCCACACCCACCCCTAGGACCAGAGTCACAGACATGTGCGATCACATCTGGCTGTTACCTGGGTGCCAGGGATCCAAACTTAGGCCCTCATGTTTGTAAGGAAGGCACTTTATCCCTCAAGCCATCTCCCCAGTGCATCTACTTTTCTCTGTTATCAGCATTAGCCCTATCCTGTCTAAGCATGCAATAGAATGCACTATGTAGAAAACCATCCTTACATAGGTTATAAAACAGAACAAAGCTGGTACACTTTATTCTTCATCACTGTGGTAGTTGTATCAAATTGTCACCCCAATGGGGATCACTAGAAGGAAGCAAACGGATATCATCAAATGGCAATTGGAAACAAAGCTGAATTTATTTGTCTACCTGGAAAGGAAGGGTACATCACTCGAGCAAAAATTCTGCCGGTCCCTCCCTGTTGGATCTGAGAGGGCCGGGTACAGAGTAAAGGGAGGAAGGACACCAAATCCCACAAGATGCTGAAGGCAGATGGCTGCTTGGCTCTGAAGGCTGAACTTAAGCTCCTTTCAACTCTCCCTGGGCTGGCTCACTTCTTCCACATGTAGGCGGCACTCCGGACAATGTCCAGGATGCTCCAACCAGCTCACTGTCACTCAGATGGCAAATCTGACGAGTTTGCTTGAAAGAGGACAAATCTTTGTTGAACAGCACCAGGAGGACCTTAGTACAGGTGGTCTATGCCGTGATGATCTCGGGTAATGCTCCCTTCACTAATCTCTTTACAAATGACAGACCGAGTTTCCATCTCTTGTTAAGGTAGACGAACATACACTCATGCTTAAAAATGACAAATGTTATGCAACAGAACAAAATTTGAGACTCTAAAACAAAACCCCGTACATGAATGATGACAGCACCACTATCCACAGCAGCCAAAAGGTGGACACATCCCAAGTGCTGAACAGTGGCCGCATGGATGCAGAACAGGCCGTATACAGACAGTGGAGTATCCCTGAGCCAAAGAGGACTGAGGTGTTGACACACAGCACGACATGAATAAACCTCAAAAACATGCCAGGCTTTCGGTCAGACAAAACACCATACGTCACAGGATTCACTTACTAGGAAATATTGAGAACACACTTACCAGGAAATATTTGTCCTCCGTGGGGACAGAAAGCAAACTGGTGGTTGCCAGCGGCTGGGGGCACGGGGAGGAAGACTGAGTGCTTAACAGGTGCAGGGATTTCTTTTGAAGTGCTGAGCACGTTTTGGGGCTCAGGGGTGCCAGCTGAGCAACGCTGCCAGTGTAGTAAATGCTACGGAACAGTACCTTGGAATGGGTAAATGGAATGGAAAAACGGATAACAAATGTTATATAATGAATTACACCTCCGTTTTCTAAAGGCAAAGAGTGGAAAAGGTCAGGAAAGTTCAGTCCCAGTGAAACAAAAAGAATAACAGAGATGAGGTGAGGGGCAGGGCCTGCTGAACAACTGGTGATGAACAAACAGAGGGAGGGAAAGGAAGGGGAGGACGAGGTCCCACTTAACAGCCTCAGAAGGCTGTGGGCATTGCAAAAGCAAAGAAAACAGTTTTCAAGTGCTTGGTTACCTTTGTGCAAGTAAGCGAGGGTTCTCCCACATGTCAACGGCTTTAGAAAGGGAGGCCACAGCAAGCCATTCCACAGTGCCTTTTCTAGGCCAGTGACAGGACCTGAGGAGGACAGCTGGGGTCTGACAGGGCAGCCTTTGAAGGGCTGGGGATGGTCACCAAGAAACCTGCCACTGTCCCCATTCCACACATATAACGACTCGGGGACACACAACTTCAGTGCGACAACTGTCGTTTTCCTCTAGTTTCTTTGGATTTAAGTCTTCAAAATGTATTTACACGAATTATATTTTATTCATTGTGTACAAGAACTCAGTAACCAAATACCAACAAGCTTCTACTGAAAGGCATTCCTCCTGGTCGACAGGTCAATTCCTTACACACTAAACACGGGAAAGATTTCACAAAACCAGTGACCCATGGCACAACATGCATGACCCATCATGCCTAGTGAAAAGGGGCAGCCTGAAAATAATAAGCACCCTATGCTTCCACTTCTGCGAGGTACCCAGAGTACTCGGACTCCTGGAGACAGAGGGCAGAAGGGTGGGAGCCAGGGCTGGGGGACAGCAAGAGGGGGGTTGATGGTTAACAGGTACAGAGCTCCAGTTCTGCACAGTGAAAAGTTCTAGAACTTCACTGCACAATAAGGCAAATGTACTTACTAATACTGAGCTGTAGTCTTAAAATTGTTAAGAGAGCAAAATGTTTTTTTATCACCCTTTAAAGATTGACAAATAAGCATTTCTTGCCAAATTATTAACTTGAAGTGTATTGTTATTGCTGTTTTAATATTTGGAGAAATTACAACCTGGAGGAGTCTAATGTCAGTTAACTCCTTAGATGTGGATACACATCAGGGTACTACAATAACATATGTCAACAACAAAAATAATAACTTATGTAAAAGAGCGCCAGTTTTTAATATCTCTTCCCTACTTCTATGTAAAACTTGGGTATTATACTTTTTTTTATATTTTAAACTGTAAAATATTGGCACATTACAAATATCAAAGAGGCACTAAAACCAGAAATTATTTGGCTCAATGCTGGTGCATTTTAGAGAGAGGAAAACTAAGGTAAGGCTTAGGACTTTAGGGTGGTTGATGGGCCTCCCCTCCCTCTACCTTTGGACAAGCCAGCTGTGTGCCTCTGCTGTCTGCACTGAGAGGCACCTCTGGGCACAGCCGGTGTATGTGGCATGAATCTCAGCTGCACATTCTGGATCTGAACCAGAGGCTGCTGGGCCAGGAAAGTGGAGCATGGCAAGCTCTGTGAAGGAAAGCCCTGTGCATGGCTGTGCCGGGCATAGTCCACCTGAGACAAGACGGGTGCCTGGGGTTGCTGAACCCCCACGGCCCCAGAAAGGTTAAGGACACCAATTTGCTGAGTTGGCAAGGCCAACTGCTGAGTGCTAGACCCCTGGGCAGGAGATGGTGACACTGGCTGTGAAGGAAGAGGAGCCCTGGGTGGCTCATACTGTTTTGTAATCAACATAAACAGCTGCTCTTGCTGCTCTTCTAGCTGCAGGTACAACTGCACCTGCTCCTGTTGCTGTTGTGGCTGCTGCAGCTGAAGTTGCAGCTGTACCTGATCCTGCTGTTGTGGATGCTGAAGCTGCAGCTGCAGCTGCACCTGATCCTGCTGATGTTGTGGCAGCTGCAGCTGTACCTGCACCTGCACCTGCTCTGACTGCTGTTGTGGCTTCTGCACCTGCTCTGGTTGCTGCAGCTTTAACTGTGTCTGCTGCAGTGGTTGCAGCTGTGGGTGCAAAACGACAGAGCCATGTGGAAGTTTTACTGTTACCTGACCTGAAACATTATTTAGAATTAATTGCACAGATGTCTGCACAGAGCTCTGTGTTGCCCTGGTCTGGGCACTGGGCATCTGACCTCTAGGAGACAGATGGCTGCTAGGAGGGGTTCCTGTAGATGTTGGGGCACCATCAGGGCAGGTGAGTACCTGGGATGAACCACTCATCAAAACAGGGGCTCCCTGGGCTAGGCCTAACAAATTGATGATGTTCATATCAGTGGCACTGGCAGAACCCTGGGTGTCTGGGCTGCTTTCTGATGAGCGAGCAGGGGGCTGGACAATTGGAAGAGGGGTGCCAATCCTGCTTACTCCCGAAAAGGCTGGTGGAGCCAGGATGACTGGGGTGGGAGCAGGAGCAATTCTTGGAAGCTTCCTACCTCTAATAGCCTGTGGTGAGGGATGCCTTCGAGCTGAAGAGCCCTGTCCTGAGCTGGAGGGAAGTGTGACTGGTGGAGCTGGAGGTTTAGTTACCAACTCCACGACTGAACGTGGCACCAAACTGGTCCTGGCTCTCTTTTCTTGGGAGGGCTGGCTGAGACATTTTGAGCCACTGGACTTCCGTGGCATCTTGCCTGAACACTTGGCCTTTCTCTGGGCAGACCTCTGGAACACATCCACTACCTTCTGAGACTCAGTCTTTGCCCCACCCATGAAATCATCTGAACAGTTACTCGGGGATATTTCGGGGAAACACATCTGACTATCTGTAGACACATCCTCTGTGGGTGGCCCCATTTCAGCAAAGAAAAATGGATCATTAAAGAATTGCATGATACCAGACTTGGTATCCCAGAGCTGACTGCCATCTTCACATTCAAACACACAACCATGGTTTACCTCAAGATCTGGCCAGGTTGTTGGTAGTTCTGACTCATCACATGGCACAGACAGCTCCCCTTTAGCACAGTTCTGCAAATCCATCTCTGAAGGGAGGGCCAGGTCACGGGGTCTCTGATTCCACTTTCCTGCTTCAGCAATCTTCAGGTCACCCGGGTCACTTGGTTTTATTTCTGGTTGTTTTTTGCAAGCGACCATTGTAACATCAGGGGAAGCTGTGCATATATTCTCTTCTTCCTCTTCCTCCTCCTCTTCTTTCAGTTCTAGACAGGACCGCTCATGTCGCATGAAGCTTTCTCCCAGGGAGTCCATTATCATTTTCTGCTCATTATACAGCAGTTCGTTAGCTGTGCAGGTGACAGTGGCAGAGGGATCTAGACACAGTAGCTCCAGATACAGTGGCTCCGATGTAGCTAGGATCGTTTGGCTTTCAAGCTCAAGTTTTTCTTCCTGAGTCCACTGGCAGCCATCTCTTGTCATGGACTCCACATCACACACAAGAGACTGAAACTTTGGCCATAAGAGACTATAGCGAGTTTGGTAACTGGAAGGCTCTGTGTCACTGCACTGCCTGTAGTCACGGATTTCTGCTATGACACACCCCTGTTGGAAAAGGTTCACGGGAGACTTTTCCAGGGCATCAAGCAGAAACGGAGGTAACTCTCCAGCATCCAAGTAGTCAAGAAGTTTCTGTCCTGCATAAGGTGCCTCAAAGTTCTCCAGAAAGGCTCCACTTTTGTCCTTGATCATCAAAGTATAGCCCTGACTTTCTGGGAATAGGTTAACCACTAAACATGGCAAGGACTCTCTCTTAACGAGCTTCTCTAGCAAGTTGACATTACTTGTAAGTCCTTCCACCTCAGGTTTTTTTTCACATTCTTCAACATAAATGTCATACAGTTTTTCATGAATTGATTTTTCCTCACTAGCCGCAGGTCTCCCTTGAGGGGGTTGCTCTTGGACGCATTCAATCATATTGTAGGCATGGTCCAAAGCCTCCTCTAAATCCTGCTGCATTGTGACAGAAAATGGGGGCTCTGAAAGAAAAGAAAAACGTATTGCATTAGCAAAGGGATGTGGAAATCGTGGCTGCTGTATTACTGCACATTTCAACTCTGTATTGGAGCATATGACCTCCATATTGGGCATCGAGAAACCCACTTCCTGGCCCTGACCCCGTCCCAGTGTGGTAGGGCTTATCTCCACCCCACATTCCGGAGGCCGAGGTGGGAGCATTGTAAGCTCCAGGGGCTCAGGTGGGAGTAATGTAAGCTCTCGGAGGCTGAGGTGGGAGTAACTTGAGCTCCAGAGACTGAGGTGGGCACACCGTAAGTTCCAGAGGCCTAGGCAGGAACAAGTATGTTCAAGGCTTACCTGTGGTACCCTGGGAGACCCTGCCTCAAGGGGAAAATAAAAACCAAAGAAATCTGGGGCACTAATATCTTACGAGTTTCTAAAATACGGATACCTGTTGGTGCCACTGACTTGGTCTTCCAGGCGCCCTCTATGTAGAAAGTGGACGTGAACTGCCGAGGCCTAGGAACTGTGAGGAACGCCCACCTGAAAGGCCCAAGCCTCAGGCTCCTCAAGCTCCTGGGCAGGAAGGTACCAGGTTAGGGTTCCTTTCGGGGGGGGGGGGGGGGGGGGTGGGGGTAGTCTGTCCTTTTGCGCCACTCGATTCCTTTATGCCAGGAAGACTATAGGGTTCTAACAGTTCGTCTAACCTTAAAGGTATACACACCAAAGTTTGAGCGAGCCGCAAGCATGTTAAGACTTTGGGGTTACAATTTCAATGCCCACCAATTTTAACGGAACTGCGGCTGCCAGAACAGCCACAGATGGGTCTATCTGTCCTCGTGGGCCCTTCAAGAATCCATCTGTGTTTTGAATTTGTTGTCCCCAATGTTTGGGCTGCTCCTGGTACCGGACACCAATTCAGCACACCAGAGGAAGTCCAACTTTACACACGTGGAGGGTCGGATCCTTGGTGTGAGCATAACAATGCTTCATCCTATTCTCCTGTTCCTCTTGCCACAGGGTTTTCATATAGTTGGACCCATAACATGGTGTTCTTATTCATAACCACTTACCCTTTATTTCTCTGTTTCAGGTGTTTATTCTGGATTTAGAATGGTAAGAGTGATGATTTGTGGGATTTTGTTTTCAAATCCCTTTCTATTCCTTTTGTTGCCAGCCATTTTGGACACGTGTTTCAAAAAATTCTCTAATGTTTAGATTTACATATAGTAATGATGTAATATTCACAGTGAAAAACTGTGATGACAAGAATCCAAAATAAGTTCTTGAAACTCTTGAAGTACAGATGACTCTAAAATAAATGTCTGCCCGATTATATATTGTTTGGTAATTTCATACATGAAGACAATGTATCTGGATCATATCTACCCCCACGCCCCTGGATATATTTGGTTGAACTAAAAGCTCTTTGCCTAAGAATTTGTGTGAATGACAGTTCTTCAACAGATAGGAATGGTTTTTGTAGGGCTGAGGGTATACCTTTCTATTCATCCCACAGAGGATTAGTGTCTAAGATGTACAAAAAATAAATAAATAAAACTTCAAAATACAAAACATTAAGGAAACAAACAACCAGGGGGCTGGAGAGATGGTTCAGATGTAAAGAGCACTGACTGCTCTTGCAGAGGACCTGGGTTCAATTCCCACCACCTACATGGTGGCTAACAACCGTATGTAACTCTAGTTCCAGAGGATCTGATGCCTTTGTTTGACCTCCACGGGCATTGCACTACACGAGTGCACTTCACTTACACACATGCAGGCAATATACTCACACATATAAAATAAAAATAACATATAAAATATTTTTTAAAAAATAAAATAACAATTAAAAATTGGCAATGGAATTAAACTGAAAATTCTCAAAAGAAGAAATACAAATGGCTAAGAAACACTTTAAAAAGTATTCAACTTTCTCAGCTAGCCAGGAAGTACAGATTAAACCTACTTTAAGATTCCATCTCACCTCAGTCAGAATGGCCAGCATCAGGAATACAAATGACAACAAATGTTGGAGAGGATGTGGGAAAAGGGAACTCTGATGCACTGTTGGTGGGAGTGTAAGCTAGGGCAGCCACTTTCAAACTCAGTCTGGAGGTTCCCCCCCAAAACTAGAACTATAACAGCCACTAAACTACTAATAGAATACCACTCCTAGACATATACCCACTGGACTTCATATTTTTCTACAGAGACACTTGCACATCCATGTTCACTGCTGCTCTATTCACAATAGTTAAGAAATAGAATCAACTTATATGTCCATCAACAGGTGACTGGATAAGAAAAACGTGGTACATGTACACAATGGAATATTACTCAGCTATAAAGAAAAATGAAATTGTGAAATTTGTGGTAAACGGATGGAACTGGAAAATTTTATGCTGGATAAGGTAACTCAGACCCAGAAAGACAAGCACCATATGTTCTCTCCCATATCCTAGCTTCAAATCTTATATTTTGTGTACTTAACTTGGAACACAAGTGGAAGCCAGGAAAGTAGAAAGAAGCTTTTGAGGGGGGGTAAGGGAGAGGGGATAGTAGAGTATAGGTAAATGAAAATAGCAAAGTGGAGTATTGGGGATGGGAATGCTTAAGGAGGGAGGAGTATGGGAGTATGGGGAAATTAAGGGGTAGAAGGGGGCTAACCCAAAGGAAAGGGTATGAAAATCCATGTGGAAGCCTACTATCTCACAACCCAACTTTAAAAAATAAGTTGAGGGCTAGTAGAACACATGTGAAATGAAGAAAGGGGGAATAATGAGGATGAAGAAGGGATGGGGGAGGGAAAGAAGGGGATAATAAGTGAGTTAACCAAAACTAAGGATCTATAAAAATAGTCTTATGGAAACCCACTACACAGTAAACTAACTTCAAAGTAAAACAACAACTGCAATTACCTTGCATGGGTGTACAATGTCATTCCCAGAAGATATGGATTATTAAATGAAAATCATGGTATAGGGCATATGATACTTCCTTATGAGTTATTGGTCAAGGAGGCCCCAGAGGTCTCCAAAATGTGAACGAAAGTTCTCAGAAAAATCCTGCAACTTGGACTGAACTTCCTGCAAGGCTGATCAACTGATTAGCACTTAAACGACTGGAGAGTTCAGAATGTTACAAATCCAGGGTCTATTTACAATTTATATTGTGTCATGTTTAGCCGCTAAGTAACCACTCCTTGCCCACCTCTGTTCGTGACTTAACATCTTGTGACAGATAAAAAAAAGCTTTAGGAATGTATTAACTTAACAAAGCCCTAGCTCCCACCAACCCAAAGACTAAGAATGCCATCAGATAGTATCTGAGGTTTACAGCTGAGATTTCCCTTTTGCTGTTTGAACATAGAATTTAGGGTAACTTGAATCTGTGTTCCTGGGCCATGGTCACTCATATTTGGCTCCAGAATAAACTATCTCTTTTCCCCTTTGAGATGAGAATTATGCTTTTGTGTCAACAAAAACAACACAGACTAATGCCATTGCCCCTGGTTACTTACCATAACTACTTGGTAAGACCCTAATTTGGAAGACACCATACACTTTGCATAGTGCCAGAAGATGCTATGCAGGTTGCTGGTAGAGAAAAGATATCAATGGTCTTATCCAGTGCTGGACCTTGCCTAGTGATGCAATAGTGGCATGGCTGTTGTGGGGTAACTGACCACTTTCTGGTTGAATTTGAGGCCTGCCATGTAGTGTTTCTAAGACACATTACAGTTATGCCTGAATAAAGAATCAGCCTGATTCCTAGCATATTCATTTCAAGGCCAAGAGTGGACCCACACTCTGAGAGCTCTTTCCTTCAGACGTGTCACTGAACTATGCTCTCAAGCCAGGCTTCACTCATTCTTTTATTGAAATGATATCTCCAGCATAAACTGGGGAAGTAGAAACTAGGATTCACCCTTATCTTATCAGAGACTCTTGCCCTTTGATCCCTAGATCTAGAATATCACACACACACCATTTCAGGCAGACTTCTCGATTCTTCACACTGTTTTTAATGAGAAAAACACATTGCTTTCATCACTTTGATATGTTAATCATACACACATTCATTCACTATATTTGACGAAGGACTAGGTAGGGTCCTGAGAGATTACAGTCAGGTGCCCAGGTCATAATAGGAACCCATGGCTGGGTGAGCTTGTTTAAATTATAAACTGCAATTTTTTTGGTTGTAAGGTTAGGTAAAAGTCATTAATCCAGACTACATTCATATTGTCAAAGTCATTCCTACATTTCTCCACAGGAAGGACTTATTTGTGTGGTACCATAATCCTAGTCAAAAAGCCCAAGCCTGGGGAGGTCATAGACTTTAAGGTAGAACATACTAATTGATATTTTGCTAAATGATCATTCTATCAAATTGCCTTCTCATTATTTCTGCTTATATTCATAGCCCTGGGCTGCTTTCATCCTTGATCAGAGAAGCTCCTTTTGCAGTTGACAGCAGTCAGTTGAGGGATGCATGACTGGTTAAAGTGCTGAGAATAAGAGACCAATGTTCCTCCCTAAACAGAACATCTGTATTAACCCCATCACCACCAAGGCTCTGAGAACATTGCAGAAGGGAAGGGAGAAAAATTGTAAGAGGCAAAAGATTAGGAGGAGTGCTGTGAAATGCTGTCTTCTGGACAATTCATTGCTATTGCAGTCATGATCTCACAGCAGCTGTGGTTACCTGAATAAGACCTACACAAGACCAAGCCACCCAAAATCCCAGCACAGATAGAGAAGGCAATCTCCAGGCCTCATTCTATGCAGAGGCATTATTATCAGTGGATAGTCACTGGAGGATGGAGAATAATTCTTTATTGAGTATTGTGGCCACTGGTAAGTTTCCCATGCTCCAGTAGATAATCCCACACCCATGAATATATATATGGGAATCACTAACTACATTTTGTAAGTTATCAAAACAAAATGACATAAGTTGGGAGGGAGCATGTTGGGAGAGATATGTGGAGAGCTTGAGAGTGGGAAGGGGAAAATAAGGGTTAGATATCACCACATTTCATTGTATATATGTATGAAATTCTCAAAAATAAAGAAGAAACATTTTTAAAGAACTGGATAATTAAGTCAAAATTTTCTTGCCCTAACTTTTTTGCCTTAATATTTCCCATGTTTTTTGGGGGTGGGTTGTATGTGTGCAGGAAGCAGGGGGAGGGGCGCCAAGGGCCATTTTATAGGCTGCTTTACTATCTATCAACATGCTCCAAATGCTGCCCTTTAACTGTCATCCCAGGGCACATCTCCTTTAGCACAGAAGATGTCTGCCCACCTTGTCATGGGATAGACTAGATCAGTTGTTGGATTAACTGTGTTTTACACTGGGTTTCACTGAGCGGGAAATTAGAGCACAAGTGTTTTTGTTGTTGTTGTCTGGTTGGTTGTTTTGCCATTCATATGAAGAAGCACTGGTGAGGGAAAGAAGAGCTAAGTCAGAGACAGGAAAGAAGACAAGAAAAGGCCTGTGAATGTGCACAAGACAGCTATAGACAAGTGCAGGCTGGGGACTTGCGGAAGCAGTGCAGAACAGGACTTACTTGGTTTTATCCTAGAGGCAAGGAAGCTGGGGCATCGATCCACCCTTCCTTCTCATTGGTTGGAGCAGTCGTGGCAGTTGTGGTTGGGTGCAAGGGCCACCCATCTCAATGTGCCTTGAGGATGTTCTCAAACTTCGAGTCCCAAGGTCTTGCAATAAGTCCCTGTCTGTATGTACAGAAGGGCAATATCTTGGGATATGAGCAGGGCTCACACAACATTTCCTTTCTTTAAGACTGAAGCCAAGTGGGAGGAGTCAGCTGTTCATTGTCTTCATGATGTGGCTAGTGTGCTATGTAGTGTATCAGGGCCTGTGTTTAAGTGAGATTGTGTCCCATCTACGTGAGGCAGGCAATTTCATGTTGGTAAAGCCAACAGGCCAAAAATAGAAGACGGTGCTCTTTAATTCCCACTGGGCATCTACCAAAGCAGTCTTGGTCACAGGTATCCTGAAGAGACTCTGGACCTGCGTGTGTGTGTGTGTGTGTGTGTGTGTGTGTGTGTGTGTGTGTGTATCAGTTTGCCTGGCACTGATTATTATTGCTCTCCCATCCTCTTCACTTGAGTTTCCTAATTGCCTGGTCTTTCCACATGGTGAAGTGTTTTTGTTTTGTTTTTTTAATTTCTCTGTGTGCACACCATCCTTTGAAACTTCCAAGTATGCTTATGAATATGCTGACTGATTTTAAGAACTCCAAATGCAGTCCCTCTCGCAGTTAGACTAAGTTTATCTAAAGGAATTAAAGAATTCACTTAATTGTAAAATAATTGACTTGATTTTCAATTATTAAACTGCTTTTGTTTATGCAAAATGAGTTTCAAGCATAAATTTTTAAATTTGAATGTATATATAATCATTGTATTTATTTGCGCACACAACCAGGTGACTATAGTTAAGGATGATTTATTTATTGTATCCTTGAGAAATACAGAAAGAAATACAGGAAGTTGGTATGAACCGCTCTCATCACAAAATAACCATGTGGCTGTGAATACAGGTCAGTGGTAGAGTGCCTAACATGTACCTGGCCTTGGGGTCAATCCCCATCACTGAAATAATAATAACAATTTAAGGTGACAAGCTTTTAAAAATGAAGTATATATACATGAAATAACATTTATCCTTTCTTGTGTACAGTCCCCTGAATGTTGCCAAATGAATGCAATTGTGCAACCTCTATTTAATCCAATTAAAGAATTACTCCAGCATACAAAAACTCCATCACGCATCTTTGAAGACCTCTCCTTTCCAAACCTAGAGTCCCTGTCAGCTATTGATCTATTTTCTGCGCATATAGATTTGCTGTTTCCAGAAAGGCATATAAATGTAGGTTATGGAATCATAAAGCTTTGCAAGTCTCCTCCTTCAGATAGCTATGCTTAAGTTTGATCCAGGGCTAGAAAGAGCTTAGCTGTTAAAGGCGAAGGCTAACAACCAAAACGTCAAGAGTCCAGTTCCCAGCATCCACACTGTTAAAGCCCATCTCTCTCCAGCTTCCCTTGGGCTGAGCTTGGTGGTATACACCTTTAATCCCAACACTTGGGAGGCAGTTGAGGCCAGCCTGGTTTGCATAGCGAGTTCCAGGCCAGCCAGGGCTACATAGTGAGACTCTGTCCCAAAAAAAACCTCAGGGTAGGAGTTTATTTTTGTATAAAATGTAAGATATGAGCCAAGGTTCATTTTTGTGCTTAACATACAATCCATTGGTTTAACCACTAGGGCTGATTTTTAGACACACATACACACACACACACACACACACACACACACACACATCTTTTTACTGGATTGTCATGTGTGAGTGTGAGTGTGTGTGTATTGTGTGAGTATATAAGTGTGTGCATGTTCTTTTGTTTGAGTGAGGACACACATAAGCCATGATGTGTCTGTGGAAGTCACAGAACAACTTTTGAGTGTCAGTCCAGGCCTTTCTACCTTTTTAAAGACCAGATAGATCTCTTTGCTGTTGTATAAGCCAGGCTAGCTAGCCTGTGAGCCTTCATCAAACTCTCCTGTCTCAGCCTCCTATCTCCCAGCAAAGGGCACTGAGATTACAGACACTCAGGCTACTGGGTCCTGCTTTTATATGGGTTCTAGGGATCTAAACTCAGGTCACAAGAGTTGGTGGCAAGTGTTTCTATCAACTGAGTCAGCTCCCTGGCCCTATTGGGTTGTTTCCTTATCACTAGGTTTGAGAGTTCTTAGATGCTGTTCTCTAAGTCCTTCAGGGGTTATGTATTTTGTAAATATTTTGTCTAGCCTTATTTTTGTAACATGTTTTCATTTTTAGCAGTGTCTTTTGAAGAGCAAAATTTCTTAATTCTAATAAATTTCAATTTATCAGGGTTTTCTGGATTTTATTTCTGGTGTGAGATGTAAAATAGTCTTTGCCTAATACAAGGTCACAAATAAATTTTCCTATGTTTTTTCTAAGTAGTTTTATATTTTTAAGTTTTACATTGAGGTTTATGACCCATTTTGAGTTCATTTTGTATAAGATGTGAGATATAAGTCAAGATTCATTTTGTGCCTACAACTCTCAAAGTGTTCTAGTATCAGTTGAAAAGACTATCTTTTCTCCATTGAACTGTCTTTTCACTTTTGTTAAAAAAAAGCAATTAAGCATGTATGTGTAGATCTATTTGTGTATCTTGGTGTCAATGTCACTATGTCTTAATTATTATAGCTTTTGAATAAATTTTGCAATCATGTAGTAATAAATAGCCTTTCAACTTTTTTTTTTTTTTCGGTCTTTTCGAGACAGGGTCTCCATGTGGCCCTGGCTGGCCTGGAACTCACTATGTAGACAAGGATGGCCTCGAACTCACAGAGATCTGCCCACCTCTGCCTCCCAAGTGCTGGGACTAAAGGTGTGCACCACCATGCCCCTCAGCTTGCTTTCTCCCAGGACCACTTGTCTAAAGATGGCACTACCCACCGTGGGCTGGGACCTACTACATCAATCACCAATCAGGAAAATGCCTCACAGATGCCCACAGGCCAACGTGGTGGAGGAAATTTCTCAATTGAGATTCATTCTTCCCAAATGACTCTAGTTTGTGTCAAGTTGACAAATACTAACCAGCACAGTGCTGAAACTGTTAAGATTATTTGAGACTCTGACTAAATATATGTTACATTATGAGATGGCCATGAGCTTTTGGAGGACAAGGGGGGAAAGTTAAGACTTTGATATAAAATGTACCCTGTAGGTTCATGGTTTGAACACTTGTTCTCCAGCTTAGGGTATATTTTAAAGGCTGTGGTACCTTGAGTAGATGGGGCCTAATAGAAGTAGGTCACTAGGGGTGAGCTTTTGAAAGGTATACCCACTCTTGGTTCTGGATTGCTCTCTCTGTTTCCTGGTCTGCTATGACATCAACAAAGTGCCAGCGCTTACTCCTGCCACCACAGATGGAGCCACTCGTGCTGCCATGCCTTCCCCACCATGACGAGCTGAAACATCTCTTTCTGTCTAGTAGTTTGGTCACAATGATGCAAAAGTAACTAACAGAAGGACTAATGAGCAGCTTGAGAAGGAAAAGTAAGCTTTTGCAGCATAGGAATTGTAGACATGGAGAGGAGAGTGGATTGAAATGGAATGAGATCAGTGGCAGGAAACAGGTTAGGAAGTGATCACAACATCTTAGTAGCAACTGATGAGGTCAGTGTCAGTGAAGATGTTAAGGAAGCACTTGAGTCCTACCTCGGGCTGATTGAACAGGACTTGAAAACTGATTATCAGAATTGAAAACAAGAGCCAAATTTGACACAATGAGATAAAGTGGCTTCTGGTGTTGGTGTCGCATACAATTCACCATTTTTTTTTAGAGAGAGAAGAAAGGTCAAGATTGTAGGCTGTTAGGGTATAGCGACATTTTTAGACTTCCAAGAGAACAGGGACCACTGTATTTGTTCACTACTACTTATCCAGGCCATAGCACAATGACTTCCATATAAATAAGATTCTGTGATAGAATAATGACCCTCAAAGACATCCACCTCCAAATCCTCAAAAACCTATGAATATATAATTTTCCAGTGCAAAGAAGGCTTCTTAGACATGAATAAACTATGGGGCTTGAAATGGGGATATTGCCCCTGATTTTCTGGGTGGGCCCAATGGACTAATGAGAATCTTTATAAAGAAAGGAGGGAGCAGAGAGTGAGAATAAGAGCAAATGAGAGACATTTGAGGTGGCTATGCTGCTGCCTTTGAAAATGGAAGAAAGGGCTGTGAGTCCAGAAATGCAGATGGCCTCTAAAAGCTAGCAAAGGTAAACATTCTCTTCTAGCACATTCAGAATAGAATGCAACCGTTGTCAACACATTTGTGTTTTGCTTAGTGAGATTCATTTCAGACCCTAACCTACATAACTGGACATACTCAATGTGGTTTGCTTGAAGTCACCACATTTATGGTAATTTGTTACAACAGCACTGGTGTCTTCATACATTCAGGCCACTCTAACAAAAAATGCCTTAGATGGGGTGTTTTATAAACAATGAAATTTTAGTCCTCATGGTACTGGAGTCTGTTGAGTTTCTGTCCCTTCACGTGGTAGAAGGGACAAACAAGCTCCCTCTGGTCTCTTTTCCAGGGTCAATATCCTATTCTTGAGAATGGGGTCCTTATAGCCTAATCACCTCCCAAAATCCCACCTCTTAATACCATC
The DNA here is from genome assembly GCF_000622305.1 of Nannospalax galili. Lineage (NCBI taxonomy): Eukaryota > Metazoa > Chordata > Mammalia > Rodentia > Spalacidae > Nannospalax > Nannospalax galili. The sequence goes on from NW_008359081.1 coordinate 928,098, forward strand.
ACCTTAGGGTTAGGTTTCAACCTGTAAATTTTGGAGGTAGAGAAATAGCAACTGTCATAAAATACACATTTTATGTGACAGCTGGAGATGAGAGCTGGGAAAGACCTGCATTCTACTCCCTTTAGCTCACTGGATCTACACTTGTAGAATTCTATATCTAGGTAAGCAGAGAGGACTACTTAGTTGTCTAACGTGATTAAAACTGAGGGGGGGAGGAGAAACACCTAGGCTTTCCCAGAATGTCTAATGCCATCCTTTTTAATTTTATTTGATAGCATGTCTAGTTCCCAAGATCACAAATCTCAGAAACAAATCAATGAGAGGTACAATGTATTTAGCGGGTGCAAAATAAACTCCCAAAGAATAATATTGTGAGGGGCTAGAGAGGTGGCTCAGCGTTTAAGAGCACTGGCTGCTCTAGCAGAGGACCAATGTTTGGTTCCCAGTACCCACATGGTGGCCAACAACTGTCCATAACTCCAGTTCCAGGAGATCTGATGCCCTCTTCTGGCCTCCGCAGGCATTGTACAACACGGGTGCACTTACACACATGTTAGTAATACACTCATCCATCTAAAATAAAAATAATAAATTTTAAAAAGAACAATATTGTGGCAGGAACTCTGGCTCTAAGACCAGACAGCAGCATTTCAAATTCCTGGTTTTGATCTAGTTACGTGAGTTTTGATGAACTTTACAACCTTTCGGAGTCTCTATTTCCTCACCTGTAAAATGGAGACTATAACACATTCTGAGGACTAAGGCCTAGAAGCGGCAGTTTGCGGCAAGCACTCAGTGAATGTTAGCCATTGTCATCCTTCAAAGCCAAGTGGAACCGAAGAACAGGTCATCTCAGTTCATAGCAAAATCTCACTTTACACAATTTCATTTCTTCATTGTGGGAGTATATCTGTTTCTGGTATACACACAGAGAAGGGAGACAGAGGAGTTGAGTGTGGCATGTGACTTGAAGACAGGGAGGAGTTGACAGTGTATGTGCTGAGAACAAGGCCAGGACAAAAAGCCAGAAGAAGCAGGACCCTGAAGGTAGAAATGCACAGCTGGTTGCCTCTTCCATCCAATCAACAATGGCCTTGAAGAAGCATACATGCAAACAGTCTTGCTGGCAAGAGATGTGCCTTGGTATGTGCCTTTAAATTAAAATACTGTGGGGCTGGAGAGATGGCTGAGCAGTTAAGAACAGTTGCTGCTCTTGCAGAGGACCAGAGTTCAGTTCGCAGCACCCACATAGCAGCTCACAACCTTCTTTAACTCCAGCTACAGGGGATCTGACACCCTCTTCTGGCCTCCTCAGGCACCAGCACACACATGATGCACATATATGTATGTAGGCAAAAGTGCTCATATACATAAAATAAATCTTTCTTAAAAATTAAAATGCTGCCTGGCGTGGTGGTGCACACCTTTAATCCCAGCACTCGGGAGGCAGAAGCAGGCAGATCTCTGTGAGTTCGAGGCCAGCCTGGTCTACATAGTGAGTTCCAGGACAGCTGGGGCTACAGGGAGACCCTGTCTCAAAAAGACAAAAAATAAATAAAAAATAAAACGCTACATAGAAGCTTTTGGGCTTTTAGGCTTCCTATCATTGATGTGAAAAATGTAGGTATTCTAGGAGAGATATTAGAAATTGTAGCTGCATCGTCCCCCCACAGTCTCCTTTCTAATTCTTCCCAAAGTGAAGTGCTTTACTAAGGTGAGGCTTCCAATCCATTAGAACATCAATTAGCAGGCCCCAAGACACAGGAAAGAAGAAAATGAGCAGTTCCAAAATGTATTCCTTCACACTCATGAGATATAATGAAAATGGCATTCAAGATCAGGATCCAGATGCAAACAAGCAAGATCAGCATTGCTAGGAGCTAATTGCATGTGTAACCGTGTGTGTCCTTCCAATATACCTGTTGAAATCCTAGCTCTCGTTGTGATCGTATTAGGAAGTGGACCTTTGGAGGATGGTTAGGCCCTGAGGGTGGAGTCCTAATGAATGGGTTAGTGCCCTCATTGAAGAAATCCTGAAGAGCTCCCTTCACCTTTTGTCATGTGAGGACATAGGAAATGCTATCTGCGGGCAGGGAAGGAGGCCCTCCTCAAACCTCTATCTATCTGCCAGTACCTGGATCCTTAACTTCCTAGCCACCAGAACTCTTAGACATTTCTGTTTTTTTATAAGCTACCCAGTCTCTCGTGATTGGTAGCCCAAATGGACTAAGATGAGCATAATCATTTAAAGATGAAATTACAGATTGGGATGTGGTAGCACCTGCTATAATCTCAGCTCTCTGGAGGCTGAGGCAAGAGGGCCACCATGAGTTCAAGGCTAGCTTGGCCTAAAGAGTAAGAACCTGTCTTAGAAAAAAATAAAAATAATGAAGGCTCAATTATATCCACTGACTATTTACCGTGCATGAACTATTTACCATAACTGGTGAAGTGGGATGGTGGATTCATGCCACCATTTACAAAGGTGTCCAAGAATGATGGCTGAAATAAAAGCCTTTTCATTATCCATTGTGCTTTAATGCCCATATAGTACGTGTTTTCACAAGAACTATCTCATGTAATTTGGAAAATTGAAATTATACTTAGTGTTCAAAAAAATAAAATTGTATCTGTATATATGTATCTGTACATAATGAAATTATGTATGATGGTCTTAAATGATAAATATAAATATATAAGCTAAATATAGATACATTATAAATATAAGGAAATAAGCAGGATTTATAAAAATATAATTTGAATATTTATTAAAACATGTATATTAAGCCAGGCATAGTGGTGCACACCTTTAATCCCAGCACTCAGGAGGCAGAGGCAGGCAGATCTCTGTGAGATCCAAGCCAGCCTGGTCTATATAAAAAGTTCCAGGCCAGCTGGGGCTCCAGGGAAACCCCGTCTCAAAAAAGACCAAAAAATAAGTAAAATATGTATATAAAGGCTCATTATTTTACCTTGCTCAAGGAAATTCCTATAGACAAAGTATCTCCTATTTAGTTACCCTATTTTTTTTTTTTTTTGGTTTTTGGGTTGTTTTGTTTTTTTTTTTTTTTTTTTTTTTTTTTTTTTTTTTTTTTATTGAGACAGGGTCTCCCAGTAGCCTCAGCTGGTACGAAACTGTTATGTAGACCAGTCTGGCCTCAAACTCGCAGAGATCCTCCTGCTTCTGAACTCTGAATGCTGGGACTAAAGGCGTGTGCCACCATGCCCGGCCACCCTACATTTTGAAAACAGTAAAAACTTAAAAGAAAAAATTGTGTCATCAAATCCATTTTAATAAGGCTGACTAATGTTACTAAGTATATCACACTGTCTAATACCAAATTGCAGTCAAAATAAATTGCTAAGAAAAGATGATAACCCCAACTATAATTTTAGTTTTGTCAGATATAAAAGCTGGATATGACTCCCAGCCTACATTTTTCTGCAAAGATTGTTCATTACCCATTCATCTGGCTTAAAGAGTCAATGCCTTGTGCCATCACCTTTTTGATAACAATTTGGTCTTTACAAAACCAAGGTATGAAAGTGTCGTCTTTTGTAAGAACCTCTCATATCTGGTATGAAATTTAAAATGTAAGTGAAACCCAAGCATTACTTTCCCCCTTCTCTTTTTACAGGTGAGTTTTTTTTTTATGTGCAGATAAAGGGGTTTGTCATCTGTCTGTTTCTGAGCCCTCCACATGACACTTCCTTTTGTGCTTTGTGAGCTTCTGCTCTGGGCATCACGTGTGGCTATCTAGGTCTTCCTCCATGTGCCAATTTGCTGGCATGGAGCAAAGGAGGGTGATACAGGGTAAACTGACCTCCCTGCTAGGCCATGTCTTCAACACACCCACAAACACAACTGATAATGCATTTAAGAGTACTGGCCAGCTGGGGACATCTCAGTGGCATCACAAGGTGCTAAATATGACTCCATCATCCAAAAGCAAAGAGCAGAGAACACAAAGCACTTCACTGAGGAAGTTGGGGTCCATTTGAAGGCACACTCCAGTTCCCAGCCTCGCTCCCTTGGTCTCCAGGCTTACTCTTGTCTCATCTCGTCTCTCCCTTCCAGAGACAGAGAACCTTTCATCCAATTTTCTCAGTACACATCCTCACTTCACTTTAGGAAAACCCCTCCAGGGGCTAGCATAATGCCAGGGACACATAGTGGAAACTGTGCCCTCACTCATCATCCTCTCCCTTAGCTTCTGTGTGCTTTTTGTGATGTCGTATACCAGAGAATCTTTTTGGGAGACTGATCTAGGGCTACCAAGGGGTACCTTGAAGATCTAGGGACAAGGATAGGTATATAAAAGCCTACCTCCATGACCATAAGTTTGGTCAACCTCAGAGAACTAACTTATGCTCCAGAGTGCTCAGCAGGATCAGGTGAGACTGGGTCTTTGAATCACACCTTTATCTTCCTCCCCTTCCCTGTTAACATTCCTCCACTCCTTTAAAGGTCTCCTTGGAAGCAATAACTGAAAACTCACCTGTGTATGAAGCCTCATCTCAGGGGCTTCTGGGGACCTGACATACAATGACTTTCACCCACTTCTAGTGTATTCAAAGGCTCTCTAGCTCTCAAGAAATCATTCCCCAAGTGAATTTCGGGGTCTCTAGTATAGTATGTATATAGTATAGTCGCTTCTTCAGTGTGGGATGAAAGTGCATGCATGCTCTTACTCCAGTCTGCAATTGGGTAAATTCTAGGTGAAATAAATACCCATCACAAGGACAAAAATAATAATAGAGGGTCTGGAGAGATGGCTCAGTGGTTAAGAGCACTGGCTGTTCTTGTAGAAGACCTGGGTTCGAATTCCAGCACCCACAAGGTGGCTAACAACCATCTGTAACTCCAGTTCCAAGGGATCCAATGCCCTCTTCTATCCTCCTCAGGCACTGTACAACACTGGTGCACTTGCATACATGCACACAACACACAAATACACATAAGATAAAAATAAAGCAAAAAATAAAAATAAATTTAAAAATAGCAATAGAAAAAAATAGCAATAGATTTAAATCCTATTAGAGAGAACAAACTATCCACAGAGGCAATACAACTTACAAAGATGTATTCTGCCCAAAACTATATAATTAGGGTATTCTAGTTCTGTTCCCCACTTCAATCTCCTGCCACAATGCCATAAGAAAATAGCCCATCAAAAGAATAAGTCACTATCTTGAGGGCTACTTTCAGTAGTGCAAAGATTCAGCAGGGACTTTGATATAACAATTGCCCCAACTTGGGTCTAGTGGTTCCTAACATGTGGTCTCTAGACCAAGAGCATCAGCATTTTCGTGGGTACGGGTTACAAATACAAGTGCTGAGGCTCTGCCCTAGACCTGCCCACATCAGAAATCTTGAAATTAGGGGTGGATCTAACAATCTGCATTTTGTTTTTGGTTTTTGGCTTTGTGTTTTGAGACAGGGCTCCCCATGACCCAGCTGGTCTGGAACTTGCTATGTAAACCAGCCTCCCCTGATCTCCCAGAGATCTGCCTGCCTCTGCCTCCCAAGCGCTGGTATTAAAGGCCACCAAGCCCAGCCTCAGCATTCTACATTTTAACAGCCCCTCAAGGGATGCTGATTCAAACTCAAATTTGAGAACCATTGCTTTCTCAAATCAAGCCATCAACTGCCTTTAATTTCTGTCTTTAATCCCTGTAAACAGAAAGGAGGTCTCAAAAATAATGTAGTTGGGGCTAGAGAGATGACTCAGTGGTTAAGAGCACTGACTGCTCTTGCAGAGGACCTGGGTTCGATACCCAGCACCCACACGGCAGCTAACAACTGTCCATAATTCCAGTTCCAGGGGATCCAATGCCCTCTTCTGACCTCTGTGGGCATTGCACAGCATGGGTGCACTTACATACATTCAGGCCATACACTCATACATGTAAAATAAAAATAGTAAATAAAATATTTTAAAAGTAATGTGGCTAACTAAAGACCTGGGATTGGTATTAAGGATTAAGGAGTTATTGCTCTTGCATTTATATAGACAATTTGAGGCAGCTGTAAGTTAAACCCAAATAGACCTGAAAGTATAGTCCTTTGTGATCTTTGGTTGCTGTCAATGAAAAGGGCTTTAACTAGAATCTCACAATGGAGAAGTCTGGCAGCTTCTCAGGCCCCAGAAAATTACATTTTAATTATTAAAGTTGATTGTTCTCTGGAAAGGAGTTTATGCTATCTCATGGGCTTTCAAATTTGGTGAAGTTCCAACAGTTGGAGGACAAGGTGGGTTTTACGTGATAATGACAGTAAAGAATGAATGGAGTCTAGTACAGATAGAGCTATGCCATTGTCTCCTCCCTTAAAAGTTAATCCATTTGGGGGCTGATGGATCAGTGGATAAGAGCCTGTGCTGCAATTCCAGAGGACCTGAGTTTGAGTTCTAGCACCCACATCGGGCAGCTCACAGCAGCCTGTAACTCCAGCACTGCACTCACCTGCACAGACACTCATACACATATATACATAATTAAATAAAGGTTTTAAAAAAGAGTTAATCCAGTTGGGCAGGTCAATCACCTAGCCAAGAGACCACCCCTCAGGAAGGCAAGCTCACTTAAGCTATGCTAAAGAGGTAAGAAGAATAATTATCTCTTTAATGAAACAACGTGCTTTTCCTTCCCAGAATTCCCGCTCCCTAGGACAGTCCCTACAAGCTGCCATGATGTTTTCTTGGGTTTGCCTGCCTTTCTGAGCCCTGACTCATAAAGACTTTTCTTCTCTTCTGTTTTTTTTTTCTTCAGATGGTGGCCATGGCCTAAGTATGCTTTCTCTGGTACTTTGACCTTCCTTACTCTTTCTCTAAAGCTCCCTCCCACCATGTGGCTGCTTGTCTGCCAGGTATGTGGCTGCCCCTATGCCAGCATAATTCAAACAGCATGGTTTTCTTGCTTCCTCTTCTCCATTTCCTCCTTCCAGAAGCTACTGAGATTTATAGCTTGTCTGGCCCGGGGCTTTTCTTTTAAACTCTAATAAAATTAAATTTGAAATTCCTTTTGAGTCCATTCTTAAATTATTCTATTCATGAGACTAAGAACCTCAAGGGAAGACCTGGATTTGGGGGGGATTTTTTTGCCTCCACTAACAAGTGGCACCTCTGACAGGACTTCCCCAAATTTCCATTAACAGTAGGGGATTAATTCTGAAGATAGGCTTTGGGAAAAGCCTAAAAAATCTGAAAAGGTAGGGCTGGGGTGGGATGGTCCATACCTTTGCCAAGAAAATGCATTAGAGATACAGAGATTGGGAATGCTATTCAAGTTTTTAGAAAGACTGTTTTAAGTTAAGGACCATTTATTTTAAGAGATAGGAATGCAAAACTACAATTTAACTCATACTCCAGAAGTGCAAGCAGGTGACTAATTCATAAGCAGAAAAACTTAAAAACAGTTTTAGGTCTTAGGAGATGGCTTTTTTTTTGCTTCAGATGTGGGAAAGAACACCTTTAGCTTTTTTGCAAAAACTTCTGGGTTTTGTTTCCCTTTCCGTTGCAGTGCAGGTTCATCCTAGTTGTTTCCTTGTTTTTTGTTTTCTGTTTTTTTCTGATCAGTGATGTCTTCCAGATTCAGATCAGCCCAGGTGTCCTAGCTATTTTAGGTCACTACCCATACAGGAAACATGAAGACTTGAGACATGGTGAATGTTGGTGAAGGGCGTTTATTGATAGACAAGATTAGGGAAAGCCTGTGGGACAGAGTCTTCATTGTCAAGAATAATTCACAGACCACTGAAGTACAGTCATCTCATCCCTCACTATCGGAAGGGGATTGGTGTTCCAGTGTTTGTGGATGCCTGCATCTGTTGGTACTCAAATCCCTCATATACAATCACACAGTATTTTCACAGAATTTACACACATCTTTCCATGTACTTTAAATCATCTCTACATTATTTAGAATGCCTCACACAATGTGACTGCTATGTAAGTAGATGTCTCACTACATTGCTTAAGGAATCATGACACGTGGAAAAAGTATGCACATGTTCAATTTTTTTCAATCTATCCGTGGTTGGTAGAATCCATGATTATAGAACCCACAAATTCAGAGGAATGACTACATTGAGAAGTTCCTGGCATTTAAGGAATATACAAGGGAGAGCATCCCTTTGGAGACTCTCTCAAACCAAAAGCAAGGGTATAATTTATACACGAAAATCTGGAAATCTAAGTCCTCAGACACCAGCAGTCCAACCTTAAGCAGGCATTTCAAAAGCAAAGATTCGACATAGGGTGTTAATTCTTATCTGCACATACCCCCATCAGAAAACATTCATTGTCATGTTCATCTTCTTATTTAGGACACCATGGAGACAACAGATATTTCTATATTACCAATCAGAGGGAAGTTGTTCATTTATCCTCTTATTTGTATAAGAGGTCTTTGCTCCTTGAACTAATTTTTTCAGACCTTTTGGAAAATAAGTTGTCAAATTATGGCTTTGGGTCTGCATTTGTAAATAATGTTTTATTGGTACACATTACTGGCACATATACATTCAATTTCATATTGTTTACAGTTGTTTTCACTTTAAAGGGTAGTCATTGCTTTTTAAAAAATATTTCTTGAGAATTTTGTACATTTATGCAATGTGTTTTAACTATATCCATCCATCATTACCTCCCTCAAACTTCCCCAAGTGCCCTTCTCCCTGTCTTCCAATTTTCTATCCTCCTATTATTTTGTTATTGGTAGCCCCCCGGGTCCAATTAGTGGAAGCTGAAACTTGCCAAAATCTAGAGAATAAGAGGCTGCAGAGCACGTGTCACTGGATAGGACACCTATATTAAACCTCTGCCACCCAGGGCTCAGGAACCACTACAAAAGAAGGCCCTAAAAGACTGTAAGAGCCAGGGGTGGTAGATGACCACAAGAAAATAAGAGTTTTCCAGGCAACTGGGAACATGCTCATATGAACTTACAGCAATAGTGACAGCATGCACAAGACCCATGCAAACCGAACAAAAACCCAGCATAGAACTAGGGAAATGGGTAAGAAGTCCCAATCTTATTCTAGGAACTATTGGCAGCTGATCACTTATGGGTGAGGGAGAGTTGGTCTTCTTTAAGGGAGTGATGCTAGATAGGTTGACCAGGCTCCAGTGGATGGACACCCACTGAGGGACATTTGAGGACATAAACTTAACTTGATAGGTCTTAACGCATATGGCAGAATGTATGAAATCCAGTGGGAGGGCTATGGGGAAGTGTAGATAGGGGAGGGGTCTAAATTCGACTAAGATGTATGAAATGCACAAAAATTCAATTAAAGAAAATGAAGGTCAGACTTGAATAGTTGCAACAGAGACTAAGTCTTCAGCTTAATATATTTACTATCTGGCCCTTTAGAGGAAAAGTTTGCTGATCCTTATTTTAAACCACAAAAGAGCAAATAATCCACCTTCTAATAATGCTCATGTATGTTCTTCCAAACATGTTTTTCTTATCAAATATAATATTCATTCAATAAGGACAAAATATTAAGTTATAAGACCACTGGATGGGTAATAATGAGCTCTTCAACTGGACTGTCTTTATAAGTTAGTTTTGTTTTTTGATCTTTTTGAGATAGGGTCTCCCTGTAGACCCAGCTGGCCTGGAACTTGCTATGTAGACCAGGATGGCCTCGATCTTACAGAGATCCATGCCTGACTTGATATAAGTTATTTACCTATGTTCAGTATGCAGAATTGTTACAATGGCTAGACCACTCTTCAAAAAGTGCACTCCAATAATACAAAGAGCTGTTGCCTTTGTAGGAGAGCATGTGATCACTTCTATCTTCCTTAGCTCTTATATAGGTTCTTTTGCCAGATGGAGGAATCCAATTAATTCTGGAGCTAATTAACAGAGAAGGAAAGTTTTATTGATTTTACATGTCTGTTGGGATCTTCACAAGAAAGTAAGTCTGAAGAAATGACCAAAGCTTGATACTTTTGTACTCTTAAAACAAAGAGTAATAAGTTTGTGAAGTGTGGGAAGGGAGCTGGCCGAGTCAGCCAAAGACAGTGCCTTGGCTGGCTGCCAAGTCTCCTGACTCCAACCCTTGGCTGGCTGCCAAGCCTCGTGACCCTCGCTTGTTTACTCCAACTAGCGGAAGCGAAAGGAGCCTGATCATGCGCTGCCTGCCTGATCAGAGACATCATCAAGCATGACCCTGCTACGTGGCCCAATGAGCTGCCACTCTGCCTGCTGCCTGTGTGTGCCCTGATTGGTCCTGGCTGGGAGGAGGGCTGTTGGGAACAAACTATATAAGTACTGAAGTGTAGTAAAGAAGAAGAAGCCTGAACCACACCTTGGTGTCTGTGTCGTCTTTCCTCGGCTCTGCTGGACCGAGTCGTGGCTTGCGGCATGAAGGAATAAGAGGATAAAATGGATAGACAGCTAGACTAGGGAAGTGAATTTTAGGAATGTTGCCAAAAAGTAGAAACCAGTATGGGATAAAGATCACTTCACAGGTTGTTTATTCAGGTTGATTGCAGCTCAAATTATCAGTTTCTGGTGACTAAGACTATTCTCCAGTCTTGATATGTGAAGACATGACTCCATAAAGGATCTCCATGGCTTGCTACATCCAAAAGACAGGTCAAAAGGCCCCCTTTGAAGTTATAGTTCTTCAAGTAATTTTAACTTGAAATAATCAACATATTTTGAGATGACGCACCTTTGACTCATTATTTTTATTTTGTTTCTTATTATCGTACCAAACTTTCAGGATGTTAGAAGACATTTAAATGTTGAGGAAATTTGCCACTTCTCTTGGCTTTGGAAATTTCCTGGTGGTCACTTAAAGGCCTTAAGACTATCAGTTTAAACTAATCAATTTGAAGGCAATTTTCAAAGGGCTAGGGGGCATCACTCATTGGTAGAGTGCTTGCCTAGAATGTGCAAGGTCCTGGGTTCCATCCCAGCACATCCAGAAAACAGAGAATAACAGGGGACTATGAACAGAAATGGTGGGGGTAGGCCCAACAGAAAGCCCATAATCAAGATAAACAAAGGAAGATAGAGAACCTTCCGCATTTCTAACAACTTAAGCAAAATCTCTGCATTATAGAAGTGGGTATATCTCACTTTTATTCATTCATTCGCCCAGAAAATATTGATTGGCATATTTATATATAACATATATATAGATGTTCTAGCTACTAGATGAATATGGTTGCATGAAGGAGATGGATATTGAATAAATAGCAACCAGGGACAGTGCAGCAGTGAAGTTAGATAACATGGATTCAAATTCTGGCTTCACCACTTGGTACTGTGTGATTCTGGGCAAGATACTTAACCGTTTCTCTATGACTCCATTTTCTACTCTACAGACTTAATAATAATGCCTACTTATTTCAGATGAGCCAACTATAACTGCAGAAAACCACATGGATAAATGTTGAACAAAAAGAAGCCAGTCACAAGAGTACATTCCATGTGACCACATTTATATAAAATTCAAAAATGGGCAAAATAAAATCTATGGTGTCAAAAGCCAGGAATTGGTTACTTTTGGTGAGAACTGATGGTGTAATTACTGGAAGGAGCTATGAAGGAAACTTAAGGAATAGGTAATACTTTTTTTTTGTCTTTTTGAGACAGGGTCTCCCTGTAGACCAGCTGGCCTGGAATTCGATATGTAGACCAGGCTGGCCTTGAACTTACAGAGATCCACCTGCCTCTGCCTCCCAAGTGCTGGGATTAAAGGTGTGCACCACCACAGTAATACTTCTTATGTGTTTGGGTGTGTGTGAGTATATGCCATGTGTGTAGGGGTGCCTGTGGAGGCCAAATGAGGGTATCAGTTCTCTTAAAGCTTGAGTTACAGGCAGTTGTGAGCTTCCTGATGTGGGTGCTGGGCACCAAACTCAGGTCCCCTGGTAGAGCAGCAAGAGCTCTTAACTGTTGAGCCATCTCTCCAGCCTCCAGGAACTTAGTTGTGAAAATTCATTGAATTGGATAGTTACATGAGCTTTTTCTATATGTATGTAAAAGTTCCCTAAACAGTTAGGAAAAAAAAAGCTAGGAACAAAGCTAAAACAAAAATTTATATAAATACAAGTTTCTACAAAAATATATTCTTTATAGTTTTATTTATCCCTATGAAAAATTAGAGATAGTCCAAGTGTCTAACAAACAACCTTTAAAAAGAAAATCATGGTGAGCTGGGCTCAGTGGGCAAGAGCAGTCACTGCTCTTGCAAAGAAACTGGGTTTGATTCCCAGCACCCACACGGAGGCTAACAACCTCCATAATTCCAGTTCCAGGGGATCTGACACCTTCTTCTCACCTCCGTAGGCACTGCATGACACAGGTGCATCTACCTACATGCAGGCAATACACTCATACACATAAAAATAAAATAAACAATAAATAAAATATTTTAAAAAAGATAGTCATGGTGACTATACGTGGGAAAATTCTTACTATTGTTAACTGACGAAAACAATTTGTAACATCTTGAACAAATTTTCCTCTTTAACAATGAAAGGTTATCACTAAAAGAAAAAAAATAAGTGACTTCATTGGGTTGTTGGGAGGCTCAAATAAGGTATCATATTTAAAGCACATGGAGGGGCTGGAGAGATGGCTCAGCAATTAGGAGCACTGGCTGTTCTTAGAGAGGACCTGAGTTCAGTTCCCAGCACCCACACAGCAGCTATCAACTGTCCACAACTCCAGTTCCAGGGGATCTGAGGTCCTCTTTCTTCTAGCCTCTGTGGATACTGCATGCGCTTATATACATTTAGGCAAAATATTCTCACACATAAACTGCAAATAAAATTTTTTTAAAATTAAGTGCATGGTATGAACTCAACCTATCCAGATAAATGGATAAAGAAATGTGGTGTATATACACACAGTAGAGTATTAGTCAACCATAAAAGGAACATAATTGTATCATATAAAGGAAAATGGAACTAGAGATCATGATAAACAAAATAAGCCAGACTCACCAAGGCAAATCTCCCATCTTCTCCCTCATATGCAGAAGCTAAATTCAGAAAAGCAGAAAGGGAACTATTAGAGAGGGGGAAGGAATAGGGGAGGGGAGAGAAGGGAAAGTGATCAACACAGGATTTGCATATGTGAAAATGTCAAAATGAAACTCACTGTTTTGTGTAATTAATATATGGTAATAAAATGCTTTTTAAATTTATAAAAAGTGAAAAAAAATTAAGTGCATGGAAAAGTACTTAGCATGTCCTAAGTGATCAAAAGCATTAACTGTTATTTTATCCAAATATATGTTTACAGACTGTAAGAAGAAATACAGTGAAAAATATGGTCTGAGGCTATATTTCAAAACAAAAGATCTTTGTCCTAAAAGATATGATGCTGATACAGAGCTCTAGCCACTTAAAAGCCTGGCACTTATAGAGTCCAGAGCCACCATCCTTAATATAGGTCACAAAGGAACGCCCAAGCAGAAAGGGCCATAGATAGTCATCAATAACAACAATAATATACCACATGGGTATAGCTCAATATAGTTTAAAATGCATTTTCAGGGGCTCACAAGATGGCTCTGTGGTTAAGAGCACTTACTGCTCTTGCAGAGAACTAGGGTTCACTTCCCAACACCTACATAGTGGTTAACAACCATCCGTATCTCCACTTCCAGGGGATCTGACACCCTCTTCTGGCCTCTGCAGGCATTGCATGCATATGGTGTACATACATCCACGCAGGCAAAACACTCATACACATAAAATGAAATAATCTTTTTCTTTTTTTTTACAAAAAAGCATTTTCACACCACAAGATTCATATAGTTGTAACAGTAAACCAGTAAAGTCGATAACACTCCCATTTTTCTGAACAAGTAACTGATATGTAATGACTTCCTTCATCAAATACAAAAAGGGCAAGGACTAGGATTTGACCTTCAGCTGGCTGATTCATCTGTCTATATGTCAAATTCCAAAATCTAAGTTGTCCTCAGTGCCTCAGAGCTTCCTCAGTCTGGGCACCCATAAACAAACTCAGAAGGCACTCGATCTCTCTCTTGTTCTTTGAAAGCTGGGAAGGAAAAGGTTGGCAACAGGCTACAACCCAATCTCTCCTTCTAATGAAGGATTCCCTAGGAGGGAAAGAAATAGGAGCCAGCCAAATCTTGTGTATGTGCTGATGACAGGTCTCCTGGCAAATACACAAACAGTATTAACTAGTTGAAGAGTCCTTATCTATGGAATGCTTTTTGTAGGATGCACCTGCCTTGGTTGACATGGTTATGGTTAAAAAAAAAACCAACCCTGGAATACTTAGATTTGTGGTGCAGCTACCTGGAAAAAGTCACATAAGCTACGTAACAATCAGAGCATAAGTAATGACTACACACATTGCTTAAAGATTTTACTTGTTTTATGTGCTGATGTATATCTTTTTAAATTTTGTATTTATTTTTATTTTATGTGTTTGAGTGTTTTGCATGTATGCATGTAAGTGCACCCATGTCATGCAGTGCCTGCAGAGGCCAGAAGAGGACATCAGATCCCCTGGAAGTGGAGTTACAGATGGTTGTTGCTGGGAACTGAATCCAGGTTCTCTGCAAGAGTAGCCAGTGCTCTTAACCACTGAGCCCTGATGTACAACTTAATAGCACAAAATAAAAGACCAGGCGAGTCGCAATGACATTGTCCTGACTTCTCTCTGCCCGTGTCTGTGTCTTATCATTATTAATATCTTTAAAATTATTGGTGAAGATGGACAGTATTCAAAATCGAGATGTGGGCAGGACTGTGATCCTTCTAAAATGTATAGGGAGACTCTTCTTGGTGTCTAGTGTTGGCCCACAGTCCTTGGTTCCTTGGCTTATGGGTGCATCACTTCAGTCACATGGCTATCTTCTTCCTCTATCTTTGTATTTGTATCTCCTTCTTTTTACATATTTTTCTGTTTCTGTGTAAAGAGCACCATTCTGAGATGTAAAGGGACAGTATCTTAACATATCTTTTCAATGTATCTTCAGCAACTTAACCCCTAACATGTACCAAATCATTTTAACACTAGATGAATTATTAGATTGTTTACAAAGAAGACCATAACAATCCCTCCCACATTTATACCTATGTCCCTTTGCAACATGGTTTTGCTGTTCTTTCCATCAAGAACTGGAATCTATTTCTACTGCCTCATGAGTCTTGCATTAACCAATAAAATTCAGTGGAGGTGATATCATACGACTGATAAGTCTAGGTCTTGATCTGCCTTGTAGCTTTCATTCTCTTTTTCTTACTGTGCTGGATAGCTTTGGTTGTCAACTTGACACACCTGGGTAGGGGGAGCCTCAATTGAGGAATTTCCTCCATCAGACTGGTCTGTGTCTGTGTCTGTGGGGTATTTTCTTGATTGTTGAGTGATGTGTAAAGACCCTGTGTCAAACAAAACAAGCATCATGGCTCAGTCATCATCTTCTCTCTGAGGCCTTCCATAATGCTCCCAGGCAGAACTAATCACTGTGTCCTTGTGAGCAAGCATTCTTGTATACTCTGCAGCGCTTATCATGCCATGTTTTCCAACTTCAGAGACTCAGTTTCCTACACCATTGACGTTGAGCTTGGTCATGTACTTTGACCCGTAACTGACATTTGAACTATCATATGCCCTTAGACTCTACATTAATTAATGCCAAATCTATACTAGTTAATGTCAAAATTGTATTGCATACACCAGTTGGTATCTCTTAAAATGAAGGGAGATTTTAAATTTTTATCTTGGAAAGCTTAGAAAAGGAAAATTGAGTGAGTGAAGAACAGCATCAAAAATAAAAAATAAAGGGTGGCAGAGGAGATACTGGTGGGGGCATAAAACAGCAGGCACAATCTCTACTCTTTGAGAAGTAAGAAAGAGGCCACAGGAGACTCCTTGGACCTAGACTATTGTCCCAGAATTCTATGACAAGAATTCCCTATAATCTCAGCTCCTATCCAGATATGGTTCTTCTGTCATTCTTAATTACTCATGAAGCAAATATGAGTGAAAATTCATCTTAGAACATCCAAAACATTTAACAGAATGCTAGCCTGTTATTCAAAGCTTAAGACACTGAAAAGGAAGAAATTCCAGGACTTTATCAAATTTGTGAAAGTCAATGTCATTCAAAAGCTCCTGACCTTTCCACTACTGTCTAACATAGTACAAGGGTGAAAATTTTCAATATACCATAGATCAAGAATTTCAAGGTTTTCAATAAGCAGGAATTGCCCTCTTTGGATAGAGCAAAACTAAATGAAGCAAAGTTTAGCTTTAGTGAGAATTTGGGGTGGCATTCATGTCAGTAGAATTTAGCAATTATATTAAACTAGCATAGCATAAAAGAAGTGTTTTATGATGATTTTTGGAAGTGGTGAGAATTTAACCCAGGGCCTCATGCATGCTAAGCAAGCACTGTATAACTGAACTATAATGATTTTTATATGCCAGATTTATCCTTAAAAGCCTGCTATGATTTAGTGCAGAGCCAGGTAGGCGGCCTAAAATAATACTTTAGGACTGGAAAGATGACTCAATCAGTAAAGCATTTGATGGAAAAGAATGAATTCGGATCCCTAGCACCTACATTTTCAAAAAAATCTAACATAGCACTGTACACCGGTAGTTCCAGCGCTGGGGAACTGAAGACAGGAGGATCTGGGGACTTATTGACCAGCCATCCTACCCAAAGCAGCAAGCTCTAGGTTCAGTGAGAGACTGTCTCTCAAAAAATAAGATGAACACAGCACCCAGGAGGCAGAGGCAGGCAGATCTGGTCTACAAAGCAGGCTCCAGGCCAGCCAGGGCTGTATAGTGAGACTGTCTCAAAACAACAAAAAAGGTGAGGAGCAATAGAAGACGCCCCATGTCAACCTCTGGCCTCTACATGTGCATACACACACAAACATGTATACATGTACACCACAGAGAGAAAGAGCATGAGAGAGGGAGGATAGAAACACAGAGATAGAGACACAGAGAGAAATACTTGGGGCTAGGGAGATGGTTCACTTAATAAAGTGCTTGCCACACAAGCATGAGGACCTGGATTTGAATCCCAAGCACCCATAGAAAAAGCCAGACGTGGTGATGTGTTCCTATAATCCCAGTCCTGGGAAGCAGAGACCAGAGAATCTCAGGGGTTCATTGGTCAGCCAATCTATCCAAGTGGTGAGCTCCAAGTTTAGTGAGAGACCTTGTCTCAAAAAGTAGGGTGGAGAGCTGTAGAGGAAAACACCTGATGTTGACCTCTGGCTCCCATGGGTGCACACACTGGCCCACATACCCACATACACATATGTATACAGCACATACACACATTTTAAAGGAAATAGTTTAGAAAATGAAATGTTTAACCCAAGTGTCGGGGCTTAAGTATGTACTCACTACACCTCAAAGGCTGAGGCAGGAGATTTGCTGGAATTCAAATCCAGACTCGGCTACATAGTGAGCTCTGGACCAACTTAGAAGACTGCCACCCTGTCTCAAAAGAAAACAAAAATGAAGAGGGAGGAGGAAGAGGAGGAAGAGGAGAAGGAGGGATGTTTAATAAACTGAATCTTGGTTGTCAGATTAAAAGAGGAAGTCGTTTTTCCCGTTTTCAGTTGCTCAGTATCACTAGGTATTTTTCTTCTAGTGTTGGTAAATACAGAATAGTCTGTTTTTAAAATGTAAAGATTGGAAACTCTCTTAAGACTTTTGGCTAGCACATGGTTTCCCAATTTTGGTGTTACTGTCATTTTAGACTGATAAACCTTTGTTGTTGGGACTAAGTTGTGCATTGTAGGATGAGTAGGAGCATCCCTGCCTGCCACCCACTAGATGTCAGTAGCACAATCCAGTCTCCTACTGTTGTGGCAACTGAAATGTCTCTAGACATCTATGATAGAGATTTTTATCTGAGTGGTTTATTAAGAAAATGGTGACTCAAGAGAAAGCAATTTCTCTTTCCCAGAGAAGAGGCTCCTACCTCACCCCACCCCACACGCAACAAAACCAAAATCTGGCCTCAAATGCTAGTATTGTCAAGATTGAGAAACTTGCTAGGAAGAAGACTTGTGATAAAGATAGGAGAGAGAAGATGTGTTTTTATTACTGAATGCAATCCACATTTAACCTTTGAAATCATTTTGTCTACTTAATTGGTCATGCTTCTGGCATCTGTTTCCCTTCTAATCTCGCAGGGATGTAGCAGTTGAGGAAAGCTAATTAGTGCATTGCACATCTCCCCTGCACCCTGCATTGACTAGTCAGAGGCCTGCGTGTTGTATGATCTGAGCCAATCAAACTGAATGTCAGGACTTTTGCTAGGAAATCAGCCACTATTTTTATTCACTACTGGTGGGAGCATAAATTGGTGCCGCTACACAGAGGTTTCTGAAAACAAAACAAAAACAAAGCAACTAAGAACAGAACTCTCCAGATTCTTAACTTCAGCCCCTCAGAAACTGGGGTCTCTGTTTGGGTTTCCTCTGCAGAAAGTACAAACTGGAAACTTGCCCCAGGCACTCAGCTGTTGTAGTCTTGGGAGTCGTTTAGTCTCTTTCCTTTGTCTTAGGGGATCTATCCTGGACTTCCTACTGCCCAGTGTCTGAGAACCATCATTTCAAGTCTTATCTGGTTCTGTAGTGGTTTACAGTATGAGGTTTAATCAAGAACTGGCTGGAGCAATATTTTTATTTAATCTACTATCTCTATTTCAATTTTATCACTTGACCTATGTCCTTCACAGTATTTTTATTCCCTCTTTAGTATAGTGCCAAGTCCAGGCTCAGGCATTGTAACAGTTTTCATGTGTTTCTAATCTCTTTTTAATCTGGAACATTTCCATAACCTTTGCCTTTAATGACAATGACACTTAGGAAGAATACTGATCCTCTCGCTTTACCTCGTTTCAAGTCTATCCACTGTTTCCTCATGATTAGATTCAGTCAGGAGCCTGTACAGGTGACATGCTTTCCTTTTCCTAGTATCCTGAGTGGAGCTGCAAGATGTGTAGCTCACTTTCACTGGTAATGGTAATTTTGGTCACCTGATCATGGCATTGTCTACTTTCTCTGTGGTATAAGTAATGCTTTTTTTCTCCTTGCAACTAACCAACAACCTAAGGAGAGACACTTGAAGATCATGGAAATACCTTACTGTAGATCAAAATCTCCCCATACTGTTAGTATTTATTGATGCTTCTTGTCTGATCAGTCTTTGCCATGATAGTTTTCCAACTCTGGTTCCACATTTGCAATCTTCCACTTGAACTACTTACCTTTGACATTCTGCTGAAAGCAAGGGCCCTCTGTTTGAGTTTCTTAACCACTGAGCCATCTCTCCAGCCCTGATAATTTTTTTTTGTCTTTTTGAGACAGGGTCTCCCTGTAGCCCCAGCTGTCCTGGAACTCACTATATAGACCAGGCTGGCCTCGAACTCACAAAGATCCGCCTGCCTCTGCCTCCCAAGTGCTGGGATTAAAGGCATGC
The DNA here is from genome assembly GCF_000622305.1 of Nannospalax galili. Lineage (NCBI taxonomy): Eukaryota > Metazoa > Chordata > Mammalia > Rodentia > Spalacidae > Nannospalax > Nannospalax galili. The sequence continues at coordinate 947,565 of NW_008359081.1, forward strand.
GCCACCACACCCGGCACCTGATAATTTTTTTCAAGAAAAAAAGTCTCCCTTTAGCAGGGCAGAATGAATACCATTGTCCCACTGCACAGTTTCAGAAGTAAGACTCAGAAGTCAAATGATTACCACAGTCAAAGAGCAAATGGATGAAAGAGCAAGCTTGCAAGCCTGAGGTTTAGGAATGCCATGCATGGCTCTTTCCACTGCATCTCTGAATAAGGTTGCCTTGGTTACCTACATTTTGTTTGGGTGAACGACCACCCGCTTCATTCTAAAACAGTAATAACCAAAGAAAATAAGTATAGGATTGTAATTCAGGCCAGAGTTTGATAAAGCAGGGTTGGCATTATTTTTTATTGTCATCTGTCATCTGTCATTTAGAACATCTTTAGAAAGAAATATAAGTTCTCCTTTGTACTGCCATTGAATATATCATAGTTCCTTTAACTTATGCAATATCAACAATCACTTTAGTGGGACACACCTTTAATCCAAGCACTCAGAAGACAGAGGCAGGCAGATCTCTGAGAGATAGAGGCCAACCTGGTCTACATAGTGAGTTCCAGGCCAGCTGGTGCCACATAGAGACCCTGTCTCAAAAAAAGAAAAAAAAAACAGAATTAGAAAATTGTCCAGATCGTATTAATCAATGGAATCCTTATTAAATTACAGATTCCCAGTTCCTACACTGACTTCTTCAATAATAATGTTCCACAGAGGAGTCTAGGAATTTTAAACAAACATGATTCATATGCTCAGCCAAGTTTGCAATTAGCTGATGCAGAAGTAAAAAATGATCATGTATGAGTCAGCTTTGCAACAATACAACAAAATGCCTGATCCATGCTACCTATGAAGTAAAGAGAGTTTTTATGCTAACTCATGGTTCAAGTTCAAGAATGGGTAGCTCCACTAGATGGCAGTGACACAAGCACATATCAGAGAAAGAGTGGTCCCACCATGATCCAGGAAGCAGAGGGCCTGAGAGATTCCAGACGACAATTCCCTTCAAAGGTATGCCCTTGGTAACTTACTAGTTTCCACAGTGATGCTTAAAGATCCACAGGGACTGCACAATATCAGCACCCTGGGATCTAACTTTCACACGTGGACCTTTGGAGGACATGCATCCAAACCATAGCAGGCTATAAGTTGTGATTTTGTGTGTGTGTGTGTGTGTGTGTGTGTGTGTGTGTGTGTGAGAGAGAGAGAGAGAGAGAGAGAGAGAGAGAGAGAGAGAGAGAGAGAGAGAGTACATGTATACCACAGCAAGTGTGTAGAGATCAGAGGACAACCTTGGGTATCGGTCGTTGCCTTCCATCCACCTTGCTTGACACCTTTTTGTGACACATGCCAGGCCTGCTGGCCCTTGAGCACCTGAGGATTCTACTGTTTCCACTTCCCACCTCCGTTTAGGAGAGCTTGGATTACAGATGTTCCTGTTATCTCACCTGGCTTTTACATGAGTTATGCGGATTCAAACTCAGGTCCTCATGCATTCATGGCAAGCAATTTTACCCAATGAACCATCTTCCAGTCCCCTTCATACCCCACTAATTTTCTTTTTTGAAACAAGGTCTTGTTACATAGTCCAGGCTAGACTTGAACTCTTGATCCTCCTGTCTCAGTTTCCCAAGGGCTGGGATTACGAGTGTTTGTTGCTACACCTTGCCATTAGAGCTAGTCTGGGTGCCTTAAGAAAATCACTGAGGGGCTGGAGAGATTGCTCAGTGGTTAGGAGAACTGGCTGTTCTTGCAAAGGACCCAGGTTCAGTTCCCAGCACCCATATGGTGGGTAACAACCATCCACAACTCCAGTTCCAGGGGATCTGACACCCTCTTCTGACCTCTGCAGGCATTATATGACACTGGTGCACTTATATACATGCAGGCAAAACACTCATACACATAAAGCTGGAGAGATTGCTCAGTGGTTAGGAGAACTGGCTGTTCTTGCAAAGGACCCAGGTTCAGTTCCCAGCACCCATATGGTGGGTAACAACCATCCACAACTCCAGTTCCAGGGGATCTGACACCCTCTTCTGACCTCTGCAGGCATTATATGACACTGGTGCACTTATATACATGCAGGCAAAACACTCATACACATAAAATAAAAGTAATAA
>NW_008359081.1:949790-962714 GCF_000622305.1 Nannospalax galili
TTAAAATAAATAATTTATTCAGCACTTCATACATGCATATAAGGTGTTTTGATCAAATCCATGCCCACTTCCTCCCCTCTAACTCCTCCCATATCGCCCCATCACTTTTTTCTGATAACTTCATGTGCTCTTTCTTCTTTTTGCTACTCTAACATTCCCCCCTCTGAAGAGGTAATCCTAAAATCTTTTAAGTATTAGATAAGAGCTCCCAAATACTTTCGACATTTTTGGCCTTAGGAATGGAATATGTTGCTAAGAGGCCCAAGGACACTCTGAGTTTTAGCCAAGAAACTGGTTACTTTTCTTTGGGGTCTTTTTACCCTAACTGCCTAACCAATTCCTACCTCCTATTCTTATCACACCATCCTCTGAAGAGGTTACACAAATTACCAATAGGGAATCGGGACACAGACCACTTGGGCTTCTTCCATGCTTAATAGGGATGCAGGGCAAAGCAATTGGAGTACCCCTTCAGTGGGTCTATCTAAAAAGACTCCCAGATTGCATAACTCTTGTCTCTAAGGGGAGAAAAAAGTCCTTGAATCGTGAATAAGAGATGTGAAGCAGAAGAAAAGGCAAGAGTAGTTAGCATTACAGGTTCTAGACAGGGAACTAGAAAAAAGTCAGAACAGGGCAATTTTCAAATGTTCATACGATAGGCCATTGGAATTTCTTGACAAGGGCTTCCAAAAGCATCCCTCTATTGGGTGCCTCCTCATTTTTCTTTTGTCTTCCAAGGCTGGACTCTAGAGTGATGGATTCAGGATTTGCTTTCAGGTATTTTGATAGCTGATGGAATGGTTAGAATCAGTGTCAGTCCCCTCTCAAAGGCTTCTAGAGAGGGCAGAAAACAAATTTATCCATCATTTTAGAACAATAGCTATACAGGTGGGCACTACAGTATTGGAGACCAAGATTTGAAGTCTTACATCTGAGCAGCACTTTCTAGTTATGAACAAAACCATCAATGAGAAATATTGTCTAAATAACTTTTTATATAGACTTAAGCCTAATGTCTGGGAAGTGCAATCCCTTGAACCCTTAAAGAAATACACTGATCATTCTACTCTTTGGTTATACTTTCCTTTTGGGTGTTTAAGACCATACAGTTGGCCCAAATAAATCAATTTATTTTTACACTTAAGGTCATTTGAGGATCTGTTCCTCAGGGGTCACATGGGCTTGGGAGGAGCTCCTGGCTCCTTTCTTTTACCAGTTCCATCTATGTGAAGATAAGTCAAAGGTCCTGCTCGACCATGTCTGGCTTCACTTGGAAGCATGAATGAGATGTTTCCTCTGAGTTGACCCTCCTCTTTGTAGACTGGACACTGGTTCAAGTCCATCTTGTGGGGTCTCCATGTCCTCCATTAACAAGAGGACAGATGACTCACCACAGTTACAGGACATTTTGAGAGATGTTCTATAGTCCCCTGGAACTTAGTCAACCTTGGAGAGCAAGGGGCAAAAACTGTCCTTTAAGTCCCTCTGACCACATTAGTATGGCTGTTAAACATCCATAAAGGTTAGTTCCACCAGTCTAGTACTTTTAATTATTGTGTGCTATGTAGATAAAGCTTGGGTAAAAAAACAAATATTCTCATATAAACCTTGACTATATATATTTTTTGTTCCTTAAACTAGTTGACTAAACTATGATGATAGAAATTTTAGGATTATGTGTATATTATTTTTGTCTCATCCTTTATATATCATAACAAACCTACACAGACCTTCATCACTTGCTTAGGCTTTCTCATTTTTTCTATTTTGTAAAATATCTCCATTCCCATACCCTTTTAACATCTTTTACATTCTATTTTTTTTATTAAATAATTATGAGACATAATAGCATTAACAAATAAATTTTCCATCTGTTGACTTCTTTTCCTGGGGATGCTAAGCAATGCTTATTCCCTTTTAAGGTTCTAGTATCAAGCCAATGTTTCATTAAAGTTTTACTGGGGAGCCAATGAATTTATTGAGCTTACTTACCAAGATAACTGAGGGGGTGCTGAGGCATATGTATGACCTGAGGGTATGCACACTGGAAAGCCTTTACCCAGCTCCTGGATTTGGGGAAGGCTAAAGTATACAATCTGGGGAAGGCTAGGAAGAGAAGGCATGACCTATGGTGGGTAAAAAAAATTTTTTTTTTGGTCTTTTTGAGACAGGGTCTCTCTGTAGCCCCAGCTAATTTTTCTTTTAAAAAAGAAAGAACGAAAATCACTGGGCCAGTGAGATGACTTGTCAGGTAAAGGTGTTTGCCACCAAGCCTGACAACCTAAGTTCTGTCCCCAGGACCCACACAGTGGAAAGAGAGAGCCAATTCCCACAAGTTGTCCTCTGACCTCCACAAGGCATACACAGGTACACACACACACACACACACACACACACACACACACAATTAATTTAAAAACCAAAATCATCCAACTCCACTAGACTTCAGTCCTCTCATCTGTAATAGAAAGACATTGGACCAGCTTGGTCTAGAAGAGGCAAATAGAACTAGGAAAAGTGACTAAACCATTGAGGTTGGTCCTCAGTTGTGGTAGCAAATTAGAATCCCTTGAGAAGCTTTTGAAACTGATTGGTGCCAAGATTTAATAAGCAGAATTTGTGGAGGTGGTCAGATACCTTGCTATTTTTTAAATCTCCTCAGGTGACTTCAGTGAATAGCCACTGCTTCAATGGATGACTTCAAGCATCATCAGCCAAGAATGATTTTGATTAGTCTCCCTGCTTGCATTTGCTTATCTCTGCCCTGGGTGATATATTAACCTGTCTTTTGTGATACATAGCTTTACTTACAGAGGACCTAGTATTATGAGTTTAAGGTCTTTACCTATGTTAAGTCATCTTTTATGACTCGGGAAAAATTGGTTAATGAAAAAAAATTTCAAAACACCTCTCGGTGTCAACACTGATGTCACACTCTAGAATCACAGGGGCTGAAATCATTCATCAGATAGGAATGCACATGGGCAGGGTCGGGGAAATCTCACTGAAGAGATCACCCAGAGAAAGCAGTTCTTTCTAAAGTGAATTCCAGGGGACTGAAGAGATGGCTCAGGGGTTATAAGTACTGGCTGTTCTTGCAGAGGACCCGGGTTCCATTCCCAGCACCCACATGGCAGCTAACAACTGTTCATAACTCCAGTTCAAGGGTATCCAACACCCTCTTTGAGCCTCCTTGGGCACTGCACACACAGGTGCACTTACATACATGCAGGCAAAATACTCATACACATACAATTAAAATAAATCATTCTGACTAGTGTAAGATGAAATCTTAAAGTGGTTTTGATTTGCATTTCCCCAATTACTAAGGATGTTGGACACTTTTTATGGTGTTTCTTAGTCATTTTTATTTCTTCTTTTGAGAACACCCTGTCTAGATCCATAGCCTGCCTTTTATTGGGTCATTTGTTTTCTTGATTCTTTGTTTTTTAAGTTCTTTGTATATTCTGGATATTAATCTCCTGTCAGATGTGTAGCTGGTAAAGATTTTCTCCAATTCTGTGGGTTTACTCTTCACTCCATTGGTTGTTTCCTTTGTTTTTTTAGTTTAATGAGGTCCCATTTGTCAATCAATGACCTTTATTCCTGAGCAATTGATGTCTGATTTAGAAATTCCTTTCCTATACCTATATCTATTTTTGTGCCAGTACCATGCTGTTTTATGACTATAACTCTGTAATATAGTTTGAGATATAGTATGGTAATCCCTCCCCCGAGCATTGCTCTTTGTGCTTAAGATTGATTTGGTTCTCTGGGGTCTTTTGTGATTCCATATGAATTTTAGAATGTTTTTTTTTCTAATTATGTGAAGAATGTCATGGAGATTTTGATTGGCATTGCATTGAATGGTAAGATCAAGAGAACAAATAACATCAAATGCTGGCAAGGATGCAGGGAAAGTGGACTGTTCATTCACTCCTGGTGGGATTGCAAACATGCAACCACTATGGAAAGCAGTGTGGAAAAGTCTTTAAAAAACTAAAAATAAATCTACCATATGATCTGGTTAGACCACTCCTTAGCATATACCCAAAGGACTCATCCTACTGCAGACATACTTATGCATTCGTGGTTTGTTGTTGCTGTTTTCACAATAGCTAAGAAATGGAAACAACCTAAATGTCCCTCAACTGATGGATGATAAAAATGTACATTTACACAATGGAGTTCTACTGAGCAGCGAAGAAAGATGAAATCATGGAATTTTCAGGTAAATGGATGGAACTAGAAACTGTTATGCTAAATCAAGTAACAGAATCTCAGAAAAACAAAAGATATATGTTCTGTCTCATTTGTGGATCTTAGCTCCAAATCCTTATATGTGAGTATATATCTTGATGTAAACACGGGAGTCAGAAAAATGGAAAGGAACCATGGAGGTAAAGGGAAAGAAGGAGCTGAGAGAGGCGGGATAGTAGGAAACAGGGATTACCAAGGGAGAAATGGGGAAAATATGGGTATTTAACTGGAAAGGGAGGAAGGAGGGCTATACAAGGAACCATGAGGGTAAGGAGAAGATAGAGCTCAAAAGAAGGGTGATAACAGGAGAGTGGTATTACCAAGGAGAAAATGGGGTATATGGGGATACTTTAACTGGGGAGGGAGGAGGGAGGGTCAGACAGGGAGGGAGAGAGGTGAGATAAATAATGCTTAGATGATGTGAAAAACCAGAAGGAAATGTATTAGTTCAAAAGCCTACTGAAAAATACACATACAATTATCTGTGCATGAGTGCATGTGTTTAGCTGAAGGCTGTATAACAAGAAACACAGTGCCAGACAGGAGAAGCCTCCCTTCGAGTTGTTGGTCAGGGTAGTCTAAGAGACTCCCAAAATAATACAGGCTATGACCACAGCCCTTGATTTCCTCCCAGAACTTGAAGGTAAGACCCTATTGCTGAAGACAGGACATACTTTGGACACAGGACTTGGAGCAATTGAGCAAGAACTGACCTGGAAGCCTCCTCCCTGATGAGTAGCTCCTATAGCTTCAAAGGATACTACGCATGCTTCTAAGGGAGAAAATCTATCAGTAGTCCAGCCCCAGTTGTAAAGCCTAATAACCACAACGATGTACAGCAAACTGTCTCTATTGGTGCAGTAGTGGCACTTTACCTTGGGAGTAATCAACAGCTATCTAATTGTACTTAAAGCCCACTCAATGGGAATGAATTCATGTGTGGTACTCTAAACATAGCTGGAGAGGTCACAGATCCTAGAGAAAACCCTAGGTCTGTCACATCCCAAACAAACGTAATTTCTTATTGTATGCTAAGTATGTATCCGTATATTTACAGACAAGTGTCATGACTCATCAAAGAAGCTTCGTTTTGCAACAGATAAACTATTACAGAGTTCCACACTTGGTTAAACACAGATAATATGTGTGTGAGATGCCTAGCCTTAATTGAACTTCTACACCTAAGGCTCACAGAACATAGAACAGGGCATAAGAAGGAATACTACTGCATCTCTCAACTCTTACCAGTGAAACTTCCTCATACAACAGAGGAAAATTAACACAGAAAGCCAGAACTGGCCAAAAGGTAGAGAATAAGAGACTGCACCATGCATGTCCCTAGACAGGACTCCTATGTTAAATCTAACCCACTCAGGGTTCAGGGACCATTGTGGAAGAGGGAGCAGAAAGATTGTAAAAGCCAGGGGTTGTGGATAAGCACAAAGAAACAGAGTTTTTCAGGCTTCTGGGTACTTGCTCATATGAATTTATAGCAATGGAGACAGCATGCACAAGACCTATGCAAACTCAAACCAGAAAATAAACCAGCATGGAAGTGGGGAAATGGATAAGAAGCCCCAACCTTAGCTGAGGAACTATTGGCAACTAACCACTGCTAGGCTAGGGAGAGTTGATCTTCTTTAAGAGAGTGATACTAGATAGGCTGACCAGGCTCCAGCGGATGAACTTACACTGCGGGATATTCGGGGACACAAACTTGACTTGATAGGCCTTAACATATATGACAGAATGTATGAAATGTGGTGGGAGGGCTATGAGAGGGTACAGATATGAGAGGAGGTCTAATAAGATGAATGGAATGCACAAAAATTCAATATGAAATGTATGCTGAATAAATAAATAAATAGAGGGCATGGTGGCACACACCTTTAATCCCAGTACTCAGGAGACAGAGGCAGGCAGATCTCTGTGAGATCGAAGCCAGCCTGATCTATATAGTGAGTTCTAGGCCAGCTGTGGTTACAGGGTGACCCTGTCTCTAAAAAATAAAAATAAATAAATAGTACATAAATAAATATGTTTTTTTTAAAAAGATGAATTCCAGGACAATTTTCAGCAGCCCTGATGTTAAGGTTGTGAATTTCCAAAGAAAACTCACTGGGTTATTAGGACATTGGGCAGACAGAATGGCAGCAATAGGGACCTGTGCTGATCCTGAATTGCCCTTCTTGAATGGGCTAGCCTATCATTCAACCTCTACATTCCTTAATCAGCAATAGGTCCTTGGAGAATCATAGCATCAGAGAGACCATGACAGAAAATGGCTGGGAAATGGGATCTGGTCTTCAGGCATGAGCAAGGAGATTTAATTATTTAATTTCCTATATTCATTTGGTAGTTTCCCAGGGATGCCATTTTTGCCATAAATTGGGGGTCCAGCAGACTTGGTCAGCTTGCCCCACCATCCCATATGGCAAGTAGTTTTTTCCTCCATTTCATGAGAAAGTTGTAAGATAGGTAAAACACCTCTTCTGGCCCCCATAAGATCATTTGTGCACTTCAGTGGGACTGTCTTTCTTCCTTTCCTCAGACACCCTGTGCTTTCTCTCCTCACACCTCACACCCTTAGAAAACAAAGTAATTCAAACCCTAAGATCTTCCTGGCATGGTGGTGCATGCCTTTAATCCCAGCACTTGGGAGGCAAAGGCAGGCAGATCTCTGAGTTCAAGGCCAGCTTGTCTACACAGTAAGTTCCAGGCCAGCTAGGGATACAAGGAAACCCTGTCTCAAAACAAAACGAAAAACAGAAACCCCAAGATCTCAGAAAAGACCTTCTGGACTGTGTTCATGGACTCCCTAGTTTAAAGCTTCTATTCAGAGTCCTATCTTCAGCTACCAAGCCATGACAGAGGTGCTTTTGGAGCAAGGCCCCTGGGATCAGGTGAGAAGCTACATAGTTGGCCTGTTGACTGAGACCTATACTCAGGCTGGCCCGTGCATGTGCCCTTTCATTCTTTTGGAATTCCAACCCTTCCCCCTAAGGTGTCCACATGTCCCTTAGACCTGTTAAGAGCATCAACAGTCCCAGTGGGCCATCCAACAAATGAGGTACCAATGGTGTTCTCAGGCTGTCCCCCGCCCAGTTCAGTGTTTAGCTGATATGACAAGTAGGCATGATTATTGACCTAAGACAGTAGTATGAGCTCAGGTACAAAGTCTGAGGAAGCTCCCCTGCTGCTAGCCTTCTTCTCTGACACCAGAATCCCCCCTGGTCCTGCTCTGTGATTTTTAAGGTATGGTAAACAAAGGCTAGGACGTACAAAGCAGGCTGGGAACTTGCAGTATTTATGTGCCTAAATGATAAATGCAGACACAAGAGTATTCCCATAAGCTTGCCTCAAATCACCTCTACAAGTCTGGAAAAGCATGTTAGGCTGTGTACTCACATGTCTTAGTAACTCTAGGCTAGTCTACTTCTCCTTTGTTAAACCCCATGTCCTCCAAAACCCTGAGAGTCAGTCCTTGATTCCTCCATTTTCCCCATACACCCTAGGACTTTGGGCACCTACCCATCCCCATATATTTTTCTCATCTAGACCTCTCTCTTTAGAGCTATGAGCAAGACAGAGTAATTCCTCAATATTCTCCTTTCCTTGTTTTTTATTCAAGCAAAAACCATTTACAAGAAAAATGAACGTTTTTGATCTTGGCAACCACCAGGAAACTCAGAAATTCAAATCTTTCAAGAAATCTTGAAAGAAAAAAATAAACCATGGTTGTCTTTTCACCAAAATAAGAATGGCTTGATTAAGGAACAAATCCTACCCAAAGTCCAACTTCATGACTTCATTTGGCTCCTCCATCATGGAGAGGACTTCCACCCTTTCCCTCCATCTCCATCACTACAGATGTGGGTCTTACAGGTGACCTGTCAGAAATTATTGGAATTAGCTAGTAAAAACATTCAAGGCCTCACAAATTCAAGGTTATCTTTATATTGGATTCACAGATGAGACTCCTCAACTATGTCTTGAATGACTCCTTTCTTTTTATACAGGAAAAGCCAGCTTAAGGCCATGAACTTGACTTTGGACGTTGAACTGTGGAAAGTGTCACAAAAGGGAACCGCATACTTCTGGTCAAGATTGAGGTTAACAGGTTTTATAGAGCTGATTTCCTTTGGGCCCATCTTCCTTTTCCAGGAAAGAGAATGACTGTATGATTTATGAAGCCATCAAATATCTTCTTTCATCTTAGAGTTATTAGATAAATATGTTTTGCCATGAGACAAGAAATTCATTTCTTATACGTGTTCTGTTTTCATGACCTAAATATTTCCAATATCCCATCAAATTAAAGGATCTGAGAGGGAACCAGAGAACTAAAACTTAGTAACAGTGTTAGTGGTCAGTGAGAACCACATTTCCTTGAAGAAATCACATTGAGCAAAATCAGTTTTCCTCAGCTGTTAAAGCCATCTATAAATGGCATGAATTTGCTTAATTTTTGCAGGGTATTCTTTTTGTTTAAAGTTGTAGCAAGAAAGTGACATTGATATTAGCTGATTTAACCATCAGTTGGTCACCTGCCAGAATTAAAAATCGTATTTGGCCAATTTGGTTACCTTCATAGTTGAAATGGCACTATCTGATAAGATATTTTATTTTCAGTTAATGTTTGGAATATCTAATATAATGCATATAATATATGAAACATATAATACCCCAAATATACAATGAACAATTAAAAGTCAACAATAAGACAATGAACAACCAGACTTTAAAAATGAAAAAAATAAGATACCTGATTCCTAGCTTTTTGGCCTGAGCAACTAACAGGGTAGAGTTATCATTTTCTAATACAGAGAGATTGATTGCTCAGGTACCTTTGCACTATATCAACTTAGGTAAGAAGTAAATAAGCCCATGAAAAGACGTTCAACATCATAGGTCAACAGGAAATTATAAAACAAGGAGACATTCCCATGCATCCATTAGAATGATCAAAATCTAAAACACTGACACTGCTGAATGCTGATGAGAATGTGGAACAACAGGAACTCTAGGCTGGGTTTTTGTCCAATTGAGTTTGCATGAGTCTTGTGCAATGCTTTTACTATTGCTGTAAGTTCATATACAGAAGTTCCCAGAAGCCTGGAAAACTGTTTTCTTATGATCATCTACCACCCCCTGGATCTTACAGTCTTTCTGCCCCCTCTTCCACAATGGTCCCTGAGCCCTGGGTTGGTAAGGTTTGATATAGGAGTCCTATCCAGGCACATACACACTGCTGTCTCTTATTCTCTCTGCATAGAACTGGAGAAATGGGTAAGAAGCCCCAACCTTAATTGAGGAACTACTGGCAGCTGTTCACTGCTGGGTGAGAGAGAGTTGGTCTTCTTTAAGGGAGTGATGCTAGCTAGGCTGACCAGGCTCCAGTGGATGCACTCACACCAAGGGACATCTGGGGACACAAACTTGACTCAATGGGCCTTAACATATATGACAGAATGCATGAAATCCAGTGGGGGGTATGGGAGGGTACAGATAGGGGAGGGGGTCTAAATATGATTAAGTTGTATTATATGAAACTTATCCCAAAAAGTCAGTAAAAACATATATTGAAAAAAGGAGTGAACTCTAATACTATGTTGCAGGTGGTCCTTGGTCTCTCTTTCTTCATGCCCTACTTTTCCTTCAGATTGCCTGTACTGCTAACCTACAGTAGAATCAGGCCCCTCTCTGAGACAGAAGCAACGGACTTCAGTAATTTCCTTTTGCAATCCCTGATTAATAATGATTTTGCTTTGACCTCCAGCTGTTTTCTCCCACACCTTGCCTTCCTAGTTTCTCCCATGATTGTATGGAGTCTGAGTTCTATAAATAAATATGTTAGTTATTACATAGCAGATATAGTGATTCCAATTCCTTGTACACACACCACTAATACACTGCCAAAGGAGCAAGCTGTAATTACAAGTTCAGTTTAGATATCCTAAATTTAAAATGCCTATTCAGCATCTAGGTAAAGATTTTGAATAGGAATCTTAATGCTATTGAGTTTATGGTTCAAGGGGCAGATCCAGGCTACAGATAGAAATTGGAGCATGATCAGCATACAGATAGTTCTAAAGTCAAGAGACAGGTGATGTCAGCAAAGTTATCAGTGTATAGATAAACATCAATGTGTAGGTGATCTTAAAGGCATGAGACTAGATGAGGTCAGTGAAGCATTAAGGGCCAGCAGAGAAAGTCAGTAAAAATACTGCGTAAGGGGTGATCTAACATTTAAAAACTAAAGTACCAGATGTGGTGGTGGCTTATAGCTTGTGGTCCCAACACTTAGAGACTGAGGCTGGAGTTCAAAGCCAGAGTGGGTTACATAGTGAGTTCCAGGCCAGCCTGGGCTACAGTGTGAGATTCTCTCTCAAGCAACTAGGAAAAAAAAAAGAAAGAGAGAGTGAGAAAGAGAGAGAAAAATACAGCCAGGTGTGAAGGTAAGGCCAATAGTCCCAGCACTCTGAAGACTAGAAAGGAGGATTACAAGCTCATGCTGCCTATGAAAATAAATATTCTTCTCACAGTAGTAAGTCATCAATTTAAAACTGGTTGAATAATGGAGGAGGGAGGAGCTCACGAGCCCCCACCTCTAGCTGAGGAGTAATGATAGTTGATGGCTGCCTAGGAGAGAGTCAGTTTTCTATAAAGGTGTGGCCCTGGTAGGCTGACCACCCTTCAAAGAACAGCCTGACAGCCATGCATATATGGGCAGCACAAATCAGACCCCAATGGGTTATTTAAGAAGACATGAAGTTGGAAGGAGTGGGGATAAAAATACGTTCATGAAACTCTCAAAGAATTTTTTAAAATTCTATTTTTTAAATCGTGATGAATAAATAAACGTTTTTAGAAACATTTTTAGCTACCATGAAATGCAGGAGACTGCTACTGGCATCCAGTGGGTTACACCAGGGATGCTTGCAAACATTCCATAAAGCATAGGACAGACCCCATGAAAAGTGGGAATAAACGTAGAAGTGAGAAACTTTGACTTTTGGTATAGCTATTTATTTCAAGAAATAGAATAAAAATCTAATTTTTTAAAAAAATTTTCTTTATGTGTATGTGTGTGAATGTGAGTGTACTTGCAAACATGCAAAGAGACCAGAAGAGGGCGCTAGCTCCCCCCACCCCCCCATCCCCCAGAGTTGGAGTTACATATAGTTGTGAGCCTCCAGATATGGGTGCTGGGAATCGAACTCTGGTCCTCTGCAAGAGCACCAAGTACTCATAACTGCCGAATCATCTCTCCAGCCCTAAAAATCTTAACAAAATCAGAACAAAATCCAATTTCAGTTATAGTTATTTTTTTCAATAAAATGGTAAAAAGAATGGAAAAATGGGGGGGGGGAAGAGGAGACAAAAATTAAAGAAAAGGAAAAAGGTAGAAAAAGAAGGTATCATTGTTTGGATTGTTATACCTCATTCACGGGACCCCAAGAAGACCACCAAGGACCCAACACACCAAAAATGCAAAAGCAAGGTTTATGGTTTATTTGGGCTTAAGCTCGGGCTCTCAGACCGCACCAATATAACAGATCCGTGCTGAGAGCCCCGGGTGGGGGAAGAAGGGGCTCTTTATAGGTTAGAGACAAAGGGAGTAGGGGAATAACAGTGTCACTTTGTGGTTGGTCCAAGAATCCCGCGCACCAACACACTTTTAAACTGATCTGTTGTACAGGATGCGGTTGTGGAGGTTTTTTATTGGCGGGTGCTGTTCTCAGGGTTGTGGAATGCGCTGGCCATCTGTGTGGTCAGGAGTCTTCATTTTTACTTCTATAGGGCAGTGTCCATGCCTGGGCTTATCTAATCTATAGTTTCCTGGAAGGGGAACAGCAGGGGAGGAGTAGCAGCAGGCGTGCATTTCAAGGATTACACAGAAGCTGAAAAGAGCAATCAGTGGGGTGTCAGGAGGGGTTGAATGAAGGGGATCTCCGGGCCCTACAGGATAATGAAAATATGGTACATATCTAAACTGGAATTTTATTCAGCTATAAAGAAAATTAAAATAACGAAATTTTCAGGAAAATGGATGGATCTGGAAAGGATAATAGTGAATTGACTCAAACTCAGAAGGACAAAAATTGCATGTTCTCCCTCATATGAAGATCCTAGTCTGTAATGTGTACATACATACATATAAACAGACATAAGGGTGAGTAAAGCCTAAGAAACTAGAAAGGAGACCAAGAGAGTAATAATAGGTGATGAGGAAGGATGTGGGGTATGCAAAAGGTCGCATGAGACATAAAAGAGGAAAAGAGACAGGGGGAGCTACAAGTAGCAGGGGAGAGATGTAGGGATGGGAGAATCACTAAAGCATACTTTATTCAAAAATATCACAATGATATTTAACAACTTATATACTATTTTTAAGTTTTATTTTATTTTTATCTGATACATATGTTTTGCCCTAATGTATGTAAATTAACCACGTGTGAGCCTGTGCCTGAGAACACCAGAAAAAGGCATTGGCTCCCCTAGAACTGGAGTTAAGGATGGGTGTTAGCCACCATGTAGGTGCTGGGAACCAAACCTGGATCCTCTGCAAAAGCATCAAGTGCTCTTATCCACTGAGCCATCTCTCCAGCCCCATATGCTATTTTTTAAAATGTTATTTCTCTTTATTATATATAATATACA
>NW_008359081.1:962740-964089 GCF_000622305.1 Nannospalax galili
TGCCAAAGAACAAATTTGATTAAAAGATTTCTTTCAAAAGAAGAAAAAATAAGATTACTATATAATGCAAGGCTTATGGGCCCTGAGCTCTTAGCTCCAATAAACAGCATGGGGCAGATATGGAAGGAAGCACTAAGAGAGGTCACAGGCAATAGGAAGTGATATTCACTTGCTTTGTATCATAGAGCTACAGCATTCCTTGAGGTTTGTTTACTATATGTTGCTGAGGGCTAATCACAGCAAAAATACATTTAGTCTCAGGGCAAGTGATGGAGTGTTATCCCAGAATAAGACTTACAGGCAAGGCATCTTCAGCTTTCCCAGTCTGGATACCCTATGCCTCCAAGATCTCTGTTGGCCCCTCTAATTAGCTGCAGTATGGAAGAACGGCAGAGACCTGGATCTAGAAATCAATGGGGAAAGATAAATGTAGTTTAATAATTTTAAACTGGGTCAGTTACCTTGCGATTAAATGAATACTCTTATCTCTCTAAGAAAGTCTCAGTCTTCTCATGAGTTTTCTCAGCTTGTGCTACTGTGGGGGAGGGCTGCCAATAGCATTCTTAAAACCAGCCAGTGTGTTCATTAGCGTGCTTAGAAGTTTCAAAGGATGTTGTATGTACAATGTATTTTTTTAGTAAATTTTAATTGAATTTTTGTGTATTTCATACAGAACACCTTAATCATCTTTATAACCCCTGCCCTACTGGCACCCTCCCACAGTGTAATTTTAAAAACAATCAAACAACAACAACACCTTCACCTTGTGGAAAGACTAGGCAATTAGGCAGCTCAATTGGAGGGGATGGGCGAGCCATGATAAATAGTGCCAACTGATGTATGGAGAACCATGTACGCGTGCACGCACACACACACACACACACACACACACACACACACACACATGCAGGTCCAGAGTCTCAGGATACCTGTGGCCAAGCCTGCTTTGGTAGATGCCCAGTGGGAATTAAAGAGCAGTGTCCTCTATTTTGGGCCTGTTGGCTTTACCAACATCAAATTGCCTGCCTCACTTAGATGGGACACAATCTCACTTAAACACATGCCCTGATACACTACATAGCACACTAGCCACATCATGAAGACAATGAACAGCTGGAGTAATTCTATAATTGGATTAAATAGAGGTTGCACAATTGCATTCATTTGGCAACATTCAGGGGACTGTACAAAGGAAAGGATAAATGTTATTTCATGTATATATACTTCATTTTTAAAAGCTTGTCACCTTAAATTGTTATTATTATTTCAGTGATGGGGATTGACCCCAAGGCCAGGTACATGTTAGGCACTCTACCACTGACCTGTATTCACAGCCACATGGTTATTTT
>NW_008359081.1:964394-969560 GCF_000622305.1 Nannospalax galili
GAAGTTTCAAAGGATGGAGTGTACACAGAGAAATTAAAAAAACAAAACAAAAACACTTCACCATGTGGAAAGACCAGGCAATTAGGAAACTCAAGTGAAGAGGATGGGAGAGCAATCATAATCAGTGCCAGGCAAACTGATACACACACACACACACACACACACACACACACACACACACACACGCAGGTCCAGAGTCTCTTCAGGATACCTGTGACCAAGACTGCTTTGGTAGATGCCCAGTGGGAATTAAAGAGCACCGTCTTCTATTTTTGGCCTGTTGGCTTTACCAACATGAAATTGCCTGCCTCACGTAGATGGGACACAATCTCACTTAAACACAGGCCCTGATACACTACATAGCACACTAGCCACATCATGAAGACAATGAACAGCTGACTCCTCCCACTTGGCTTCAGTCTTAAAGAAAGGAAATGTTGTGTGAGCCCTGCTCATATCCCAAGATATTGCCCTTCTGTACATACAGACAGGGACTTATTGCAAGACCTTGGGACTCGAAGTTTGAGAACATCCTCAAGGCACATTGAGATGGGTGGCCCTTGCACCCAACCACAACTGCCACGACTGCTCCAACCAATGAGAAGGAAGGGTGGATCGATGCCCCAGCTTCCTTGCCTCTAGGATAAAACCAAGTAAGTCCTGTTCTGCACTGCTTCCGCAAGTCCCCAGCCTGCACTTGTCTATAGCTGTCTTGTGCACATTCACAGGCCTTTTCTTGTCTTCTTTCCTGTCTCTGACTTAGCTCTTCTTTCCCTCACCAGTGCTTCTTCATATGAATGGCAAAACAACCAACCAGACAACAACAACAAAAACACTTGTGCTCTAATTTCCCGCTCAGTGAAACCCAGTGTAAAACACAGTTAATGCAGTAACTGAAGATCTAGTCTATCTGTAATGGTTAGTTTTAAACTGTCCACTTGCTGCAACTGAGAATCACCTGGGTAGAGAGTCTCTTTTTTCCAAGATTTATTTTATTTTTTAAGTATGCGCATGTGTGTCTATGCATGGGTATGTACACGTGAATGCAGGTGCCTGGGGGAGGCCAGAAGAAATGGCACCTCTTCCAAAACTGGAGTTACAGGTGACTGTGGGCCACTGATGTGGGAACCAAACTCAGGTCTTCTGCAAGAGCAGTGCATACTCTTAACTGCTGAACTATCTCTCCAGCCCCAAGGTAAGAGAGTCTTAATTGAGGAACTGTCTAGATCAGGTTGGCCTGTGGGGGACTGTATTCATTGTTAATTGATGTGAGAGGACCCAGTCCACAGTAGGTGGCACCATTCTCTAGGCAGAGGGTCGTGACTATATAAGAGAGGAGAAAGCAAGCAAGCAGCTCCGCATGTGTTTATTTCTCTGCTCTTAACTTTGGATATGATGTGACTAGCAGCTGGACTTCTCTGCGATGGTGGAGTATAACCTGGAATTGTGAGCCAAATAAACTTCCTTCTCCCTTAAGTTTCTTTTGGCCAGGTTCTTTTCTCAACAGAAAGAAAACTAGATTATCCTATGACCAGACAACCCTCCTGTGCTAAGGAGGATGTGCCCCAGGATGACAGCTATGGGGCAGCATTTTGAGTACATTGCTCATGGACAGCAAAGAAGTCTATAAAGTGGCTCTCTGTTCCTCCCTTCCTCCTCCACCAAATAAAACCAAACCTGGGAGATATCAAGGCAACAAAATTAAGGGAGAGCAAAACATGGCTGAACTATTCAAGTCTTTAGTTAGCTTCATTTCAGATGTGAAGATTTGAAAAAGAGAAACAAGGAAGAAAACAAAACATGGAAATAAAAGAGAGAACTGTGAAGATGGTTCAGTCAGTAAAGTACCTGCCCCACAACCATGAGGACCTGAGTTCTGATTCCCAACACCCACATAAAAAAGCCAGGCATGGCCTTTCACAACTGTAGTCGTAATCCGTAATCCAGAAAGAACAGAGACAGGCAGATGCCTGGAGTTCAGTGGCCAGCCACCTTAGCCACTCAGTGAGCAGGAAGTTTAATGAGAGACACTGTCTCAAAAGATAAGGTGGAGAGGCTCAGTGATTAAAGGCACTGACTGCTCTTGCAGAAGACCCAGGTTCAAATCCTAGCACCCACACGGTGGCTAACAACTGTAACTCCAGTTCCAGGGGATTTGACACCTTCTTCTGACCTTCATAGGCATTGCACAACACAGATGCATATACATACATGCAGGCATAACATTCATACACATAAAATAATAAGTAAATAAAATTTTAAAAAAGATAAGGTGGAGAGTGATCCAGGAAGACATCTGATGCTGACCTCTGGCCTCCTCATGTATATGCACACATACTGGAATATACACATGCACGCACATATATGTAGTGCACACATAAACTGCATACATGTGCATATACACACAAAAAGAAATAAGACAGATTCTCTTTAGTCTTTTTGGGACAGTGTCTCCCTGTAGACCCAGCTGGCCTGGAACTTGCTATATTGAGCAGGCTGGCCTCAATCTTACAGAGATCTGCCTGCCTCTGCCTCCTGAGTGCTGGGACTAAAGGCGTGTGCCACCATACCAGGCTAAAATATTTTATATTTTCATTTAAAAGGGGGTGCTGGAGAGATGGCTCAGTGGTTAAGAGCACTGGTTGCTCTTGTAGAAGACCTGGGTTTAGTTCCCAGCACCCACAACCATCCATAACTCCAGTTCCAGAGGAATCTGACACTCCCTTCTGACCTCCATGGGCATTGCATGATATGGATGCATTTATACATATGCAGGCAGTAACTCATATACAATAAAATAATAAAGTATTTTTTTAAGATGTAAAGGGGAAGCCAAGCATTGCAGTGCACACCTTTAATCCCAGCACTCAGGAGGCAGAAGCAGGCAGGTCTCTGTAAGTTCAAGGCCAGCCTGGTCTACATAACAAGTTCCAGGCCAGCTGGGGTTACAGAGAGACTCTGTCTCAAAAAACAAACAAACAAAACATTTTAAAAGGGACTGGAGAGGTGGATAAGCAGTTGAGAATAATTGCTGCTCTTCCAGAGGACCCAGATTTGGTTCCCAGCACCCACATGGCAGCTAACAACAATCTGTAACTCCAGTTCCAGGGGATCCAACTGCCTCTTCTGGCCTTCACAGGCATTACATGCATGTTGGAGGCCAAGCCTTAAGTGTACCCCTGCCCCAGTTTGAAACAACCAGGTGGCCTTGTAAAAACATGTTTTTCTTGCCCTGATTTTTTTCTACATTTTACTTCCTTATCTTGTGAAACCACCAGGGCTCATGACTGTAGTAGAAATTCCCCAGCAGGGCCTTGCCTCCTTCCACTCCCCCGCCTTCTCTCCGCCCTTTACCTTCCCCCACCCTCCGCTTTACTATATTAACACTGTGTGATTGCTCAATAAATGAGACTTGATCAGAATACTGTCTTGTCTCCATTTCTTCGTGCCCCCTATCTATTCATTCCTCCAGGTTCAGTCTCGGTGCCCCACGCTGTTGCTCCACGGGTCAGGGCATCTCTGGCGCCCAACGTGAGGCTAGAGGAAGACTGAGAGGAATGTCAACCACAGAGAGCCTGTGCAGGCACCCCCCACGAACCCCCGAGATCGCCACGGAATGACCGCCGTGAGACAGATCGGTAGAAGAGAAGGTAAGGTTGACGCACCCAATAGATAGGCATTATTAGTGCTTGAGATTCTCAGTCCCACAATAGGGAGGGACCCCAGCTCCTGAGAAATTGCCAGCTTGCTTGGAGTAGGAAGAGCGGTGTACTTTTTCCTTCTAAGCCGTCCACCGAAGATCTGCGGTTACTAACAGGCGACCAGATCTGTCGGGTGTGTGTCAGCACTTATACTGACCGGCGAGGCTCACGCAAGGGCGATTCTCAGACAGCATGGGCAACTCTTTGGATTCTCAGGGACAATTTCTTCAGGGACTCAAGGAGTCCCTCAGAGCACGAGGGATTAAGGTTTCAGGAAAAGATCTTAAACAATTTTTCTCCTTTATTCATGATACATGCCCTTGGTTCCCCCTGGAAGGGACAATCGACCAAAAAAGATGGAAAAGAGTAGGCGATGCACTTCAGGATTATTATCGGACCTTTGGACCTGAGAAGGTTCCCGTAACTGCCTTTTCTTATTGGAACCTTAAGAACCCGAACAGACCAACATTGGCCTCTCTGAGGAAACTGAAATCGAGCCATCTAAGGGCCCAGGGCTCTGTGATGAATGTTACAAAAGAGGGAACATCTGCAACAGGCTGCCTTTCCCCCAGGCCTCTTAGCTCAGATACAGAATGCCGCACTCAGGCATGGCGGCGTCTTCCCCCTAAGGGGCCCGCCACTTCCTCGCTGGCTAAGATACGCCAAGGGCCAGATGAGTCATATGCTGACTTTATCAGCCGGCGAAGATAGTGCCTTTGTTAAACACTTGGCCTATGAAAATGCTAATTCAGCATGCCAAGAAGCCATCAGGCCCCACAGGCAGGGCCCTCTTTCTGACTACATTAAACTATGTTCAGGAATTGGGACAGCCCATACAATGGGCCTCGCGATAGGAGCTGCCTTTCAAAATTTTACTAGGGATAAAACTTGCTTCAATTGCAAACAACCTGGTCACTTTTCTAAAGAATGCCCTGCTGGGTCCAGAGCCCCATGCGGCTTGCCCAAGACCATTTGCCCTAGGTGCAAAAAGGGGCGCCATTGGGCCAATGAATGCTGCTCTAAAACTGATAATGAAGGAAAAACCCTAGCCCCTAGGCAGGGAAACTTCTCACGGGGCCAGCCCCTGGCCCCATCAAAGGGATTGAACCCTGGGGCTATCAGGTTCACCCCACCAGCACAGATCAGGAATTTAGCTCCCTCCTCAGAGTTATCCCTGGGAGTACTGGATTGGACCTCTGTGCCTCCACCTCTACAATATTAATTCCAGAACTAGGGTTTCAACTCATATCCACAGATATGTTTGGGCCATTTCCACCTAAATTGACAGGATATGTAATAGACAGAGGAGACATGCTCTTGGAAGGTCTCCAAATAGCCCCGGGAATAATAGATAATAGCTTCAATGGACATCTTGCACTTTTAGCCCTCTCCACTCTTGGGCCCATAAAAATTAATCGGGGGACCGAGTTGCATACCTCCTCCCACTCCCTGCCAATACAGATAC
>NW_008359081.1:969675-983656 GCF_000622305.1 Nannospalax galili
GATGCTACAATTATCTCTGAGTGACACTGGCCTAAGGAGTGGCCATGCACGGTTTCCATGACTCATCTAAAAGGAATAGGCCAGACCTCCCACCCTAAGCAGAGTTCTAAGATCCTTACTTGGAAGGATGAGGAAGGAAATACAGGCCAAGTTAAGCCTTACATCATACCAGGGCTGCCCCTTAACCTGTGGGGTCATGATATTCTATCTCAGATAAAACTTCTGATGTGCAGCCCCAATGAGATAATCACTCGTCAAATGCTAAAACAGGGATTCTTGCCTGGACAGGGACTAGGCAGGAACTCTCAGGGAATAAGAGACCCTAAACAGCCCCCTCTATAGCCGAGGATTGCTGGATCTGCCAAAAGGTTGGACCCCCCAAACCCCTTGCTGTGATCATTAACGCTTCCACCATCTCCAATACCTCAGAGTCTGAGCTATTTAAGCCACCCACAATTGCACCCTGGCTCCTCCCATACGAGTCCAATCCATACCCATATTACCCGGGCTCTGTGTTTTTGCCACACCATACCCAAATGGCTCCCGTGTCGATTTGGGGAACATTTATTCAACTTCCTGCAGCTCAAACATTTCTGTTTCATATGATGCTGATGTTTGCCCACCTGCTGGGAGTGTCTTTGCCTGTGGGGGCGGATGGGCACATAACTTCTTTCTGGTCAATTGGACAGGTCAATGTGCCCTCACCATCTTATTTCCAGATCTAGATATCATTCTAGGCAGCAAGCCCCTCCCCGTTCCTGCCTTTGAATACGTGGGAGGCCGTCCCAAAAGAGCCGTCCAAATGATTCCCTTAAGGATAACAGCCGGGCTGGCTACTGGAACTGCAGGCTTGGGGGTGGCCACCCACACCTACTATAAACTCTCCCAACAATTGATTGATGATGTTCAACTTCTCTCAGAAACCATAGTAGAGATCCAGACACAACTTGATAGCCTGGCTGAGGTAGTCCTTCAAAACAGAAGAGGTCTAGACTTGTTAACTGCTGAAAAGGGAGGCATCTGCTTGTTTTTACAGGAGAAGTGCTGTTTCTACGCCAACAAATCCGGCATAGTTTGAGATAAGATCAAAAATCTCCAAGAACAATTAGAAAAGTGACTTCGAGAACTACAAGATAACCCCTTCTGGACCGGACTTGGCGGACTCATGCCCTACCTCCTTCCCCTCCTTGGCCCCCTCCTTGGCCTTCTGATAGTAATTTCCCTTGGGCCCTGGGCATTCAATAGGATCACAAAATTTATCAAACAACAGGTTGATTCAATTTTATCTAAGCCCATTCAAATCCACTATCAATGCTTAGAGATGACTGAGCCCCTGGAAACTGAATATGACAGACCCTTGAGGTCTCCTGGTACCTTAACCTCGGACTTATAACATAACTACCTAACATATATAACCAGACTAGCATGGGGTTGGTACATTCACCTTTGCCCGCCGAGCTTGACTGGCAGCCAGAGATGGGTAAGAGAAGTGGCCCCCTCACTAAAACACCTAAGACAGGAGGGCCGCCAAAGCTGCGGCCTCATCCCATGTCGGGTGTATGATTTGGGAGAGATCCCTTCCGACCTAAGACAGGCGCAGTCACCCGGGCAGGGACCCAAGGGTCCCTCACTGCTCTGCCTCGCCTCCCCAGAAGTACCAAGAGCAAAAACTGTGAGAACTATAGCCTCTCACGGGAGGAGTCTGGACTACCTTTATTAAAGTAGAAGGGAGGAGATGTTGGAGGCCAAGCCTTAAGTGTACCCCTGCCCCAGTTTGAAACAACCAGGTGGCCTTGTAAAAACATGTTTTTCTTGCCCTGATTTTTTTCTACATTTTACTTCCTTATCTTGTGAAACCACCAGGGCTCATGACTGTAGTAGAAATTCCCCAGCAGGGCCTTGCCGCCTTCCACTCCCCCTGCCTTGTCTCCGCCCTTTACCTTCCCCCACCCTCCACTTTACTATATTAACATTGTGTGATTGCTCAGTAAATGAGACTTGATCAGAATACTGTCTTGTCTCCATTTCTTCGTGCCCCCTATCTATTCATTCCTCCATGTTCAGTCTTGGTGCCCCACGCTGTTGCTCTGCGGGTCGGGGCACATGCAGGCAAAACATTCATACAAATAAAATAAAAACAAAAATAATTTTTTAAAAAAATTTTAAGGCCAGGTATAGTGGAGCACACCTTTAATTCTAGCATGCAGGAAGCAGAGGCAGGCAGATCTCTGTGAGTTCAAGGTCAGCCTGGTCTAGATAGCAAGTTCTGGGCCTACACAGTGAGACTGTGTCTCAAAAAAATTTAGACCCTGTTTCAAAAAGACAAAAAAAAGGTTAAAAAAGAAAAGAAATTGTTTTTCAACCCCTTAAGGTGCTCCAGAATTGTCCATTTACCCCAAAACAACTGGGGTGCTGGAAAACCATTCCCTTTTCTTCTGTTTCTTTGCTTGTGTTTTTGTTTTGTTTGGTTTTGCTGTGCTAGGGATTGAGCCTGGGGCCTTGCTCATGCTTAGGCAAGTTGTCCACCAGGGAATTGTATCTCCAGCCATAGAAAACCCATCTGTTGCTGAACACCAGTTATTTCAAAAAAACATAGGCAAAGAGCTTTTAATCCAACTAAATAGAATATAGCTATGACAATATAAAACAACAAAATTACTACTGATTTTTAAAGCACTTATTTTAAAGTGTTCTGCTTTATACAAACTTACCTTGAGTTCTTTCACTAGAGGTATTTGCTATGAATATTACATCATTACTGTACATAAATTAACACACTGGAGAATCTTTTAAACAACTGTCCAAAATGGCAAATTTCAAGGCATCAAAAAGACTAGAAAACAAGAAGAAAAAAAGTCAAAGAACCACTAGAAATCCATCAGCAAAAAAAAAAAAAAAAAAGTGGGAGGGGAACTGCTGTTGAAGAGATGTGACTGATCAATTAAGAGCACTTGCTGCCCTTGCAGACCAGAGTTCAGTTCTCAGCACTCATGTCAGGTGGCTCAAAACTGCCTGTAACTCCACCTCCAGGGAGATGCCGTGCCCTCTACTGGCCTCTGCTAGCACTGCACTCAAGTTCACAAACCTACACACACACACACACACACACACACACACACACACACACAAAATCAAAAATAAAATATTTTTTTTGGTCTTTTTAGGTAGGCGTGGTGGCGCATGCCTTTAATCTCAGCATTCAGGAGGCAGAGGCAGATGTCTGTGAGTTTGAAGCCAGCCAGTGCTACAAAGTGAGACCCTACCTCAAAAAAAACCAAAAGAGTAGCTGGTGAGAGAGCTCTGCAGTTAGGAATTCAGATTTGGTTCCCAGCACCCACATGGCAGCAAACACACGTCCCTAACTCCAGCTCCAGGAGATCTCACACAATCTTCTGATCTCCGAGGGTATTATACATAGGTGGTACACTTGTATACATGCAGACAAACAACTCCTACACATAAAATAAAAATAACAAATTTTAAAAGAAAAGCCTGAATGTGTAGAAATAGAAGGTAAGTGGTTATAAATAAGAACACCGTGTTATGGGTTCAATTATCTGAGGGAATAGGAAAATAGGATGAGGTATTGTGATTCTCACATGTGTAAAGGCTACCAAGACAGACTCCCTCGGGTTAGCTGAATAGGCGAGGGGTACCAGCAGCAACCCAAACAACCCAGTGCAGTCCAAACATCGAAGACAAGAGATTCCAAACACAGATGCATTCTGGAAGGGCCCACTAGGAGAGATAGAACCGTCCGTAGCTGTTCTGGCAGCCCCAATCCAGCAAAAACTGGTGGCTATTAAAAATGTAACCAAAAAGTTGCTACTTGATTAAGCACTGGTGTGTCTTCCTGTAAACTGAGATGAAAGGCTGAGGGCCACCCACCCCTATAACCTTCCTGCCTCTCCAGCAGAAGTGGGCGCTCCCTCAGAAAGGAAGTGCGAGTTAGGACCCTCCTACACAAGAACAGGAAGTCCTCGAGCTGCTGCGCACGCATGCACCACGCGCCTCACACCCGGGCGGAAACGGTTGTTTGCGAAAAGACTGCTCCTCGGACTTCGGACCCTCCGGTGCACTTCCAGCACAAAGGGCACCAGAACGAGGCACGGCCAACGGCATCAATGGGTATAGATGCTTTTAGAAACTAGCAAAATCTCGATGTAGCTCTTGGTTTCTTTTGCGCCCCCCCCCCAATGCGATTGTAGGCTGGCTTTGTGTGAATGGCCGCTCATGCCGCCGAGGCCTCCAGAATGCATTGCGGGAATCACGGGCCCACAAAGAGATGGGATTGGTGGCGGAGGGGAGCGATAGGCAGGTTTCTTCATGTCCTGTTTTGTTTTTTTCTGGTCTTTTTGAAACAGGGTCTCTCTGTAGCCCCAGCTGGCCTTGAACTCACAGGGATCCACCTGCCTCTCCCTCCCGAGTGCTGGGACTATAGGCGTGTGCCACCACTCCCATCTCAGTGTCCTATTTTTAAAGTTTTATTTAATTTTTTTTTTAATTTTTTGTGTATGTGTGGTTTGCCTGCGTGTATGTAAGTGCACTGAATGTGCTCAATGCTGGCGGAACCCAGAAGAGGGAATAGGATCACCCGGGAACTGCAGTTATGGAAGATTTTCAGCCACCTTGTGCCTGCTGGAAACTGAATTCAGGGCTCTCTGTAACAACAGCAAATGCTCTTAACCCCTGAGCCATCTCTCCAGCCCCTCGGTGCCCATATTGAATTAAGGTCACATGCTCCTTTGCAGGATGGAGGATCCTAGACTACCACGATTTCCACATCACTTCCCCAACACAATATGTTTTTCTTTTTCAGATCCCCCATTTTCTGTCACAATGCAGCGGGATTTAGAGGGTGCTTTGGACCATGCAGACGATATGATTGAACACGTCCTACTACAACCCCCTCAGGGGAGACCCACGGCTAGTGGGGAAAAATCTCTTCATGAAAAACTGTATGAAATTTATGTTGAGGAATGTGAAAAAGAGCCTGGGGTGGAAGGACTTAGAAGCAATGTCAACTTGCTAGAGAAGCTCCTTAAGAAAGAGTCCTTGCCATGTTTAGTGGTTAACCTAGTCCCAGAAAAGCAAGACTATTCTCTGATGCTCAAGGACAAAAATGGGTCATTTTCAGAGACCTTTCGGGTGCCTTGTACGATACAGAAGCTTCTTGACTACTTGGATGCTGGAAAATTACCTCCTTTTCTGCTCGATGCCCTGGAAAAGTCTCCCGTGAATGTTTTCCAACAGGGGTGTGTCATAGCAGAAATCCGTGACTACAGGCAGTGCAGTAGAACAGAGCCTCCCGGTTATCAAACTCACCATATTCTCTTACGGCCAACGATGCAGAGTCTTGGGCATGATGTGGAGTCCATGACAAGAGATGGCAGCCAGTGGACTCAGGAAGAAAAACTTCAGCTTGAAAGCCAACTCATCCTAGCTACAGCAGAGCCACTGTGTCTGGATCCCTCCGTGGCTGTCACCTTCATGACCAACAGACTGCTGTATAATAATAATAAGACACTAAAGGAATCCCTGAGACAAAACTTCAGGAAGCATGTGTGCCCAACTCTGGATCAGCTGGACATACCATCTCCCTGTCCAGCTCCCGCTGACCTCACAGCGATGACTGCCTGTGAAAAACAAGCAGAAATAAAACCAGGCAACCCATTTGACCTGAAGATTGCTGAAGCAGGAAAGCGTATAGACACATGGAAGCCGAGACCCTGTGAACTGGACTTCTCTTCAGAGGTGGATGTGGAGAAAAGTGCTGAAGGGGAGCTGTCTGTTTCCTGTGATGACTTAGAGCCAACATTTTGGGAAGATCCTGAGGTAAACTATAATAGTGTATTTGATTGGAAAGATGGTGATCGGCCTTGGGAAATACAGCGGAGTGTCATGCAATCCCATAATGATCCACTTTTCTCTGCTGAAATAGGGTTACCTGAAGAGAGTATGTCTATAGATAGCCAGGTGGAGTTACCCCAAATATTCCCGAGTGATTGTTTGAATGATTTCATGGTTGAGGCAAAGATTGAGTTTGAGAATACAGCGGATGTGTTCCAGGAGTATGTCCAGAGCAAGGTCAAATGTCCAGGCAAGATGCCACAGTGGTCCAGTGGCTCAGAATGTCTCAGCCAGCCCACTCCAGAGAAGAAGGCCAAGACCAGTTTGGTGCCACACTCAGTTGTGGAGATGGAAGCTAAACCTCCAGCTCCACCAGTCACACTTCCCTCCAGCTCAGGATGGGGCTCTTCAGCTAGCAGTTGCCCAACACCACAGGCTGGCCTAGGCAGGAAGCGCCCACTGCTCACAATCCCTCCTGAGGCAGCCAGTCTGGCTCTGCAGCCCACTGTGGAAGTGAAGAAGGCTCACCCCCTTCCTCCAGCTGTCCAGCCCCCTGCTAGTTTGTCAGAAAACAGGCCAAAGATCCAGGAGCCCACCAGCACCACTGGTTTGAATGTTAGCAGTATGGCAAAGGCTATGCCAACACCTTCTTATTTGGCTAGCGTTTCAAGCCAGGTCCAAGGTTACCCCACTGATGCCCCAACTCCTGAGGCAATCCCTGTCAACAGCCAGGTACCAAGCGCAGATCAGCTCCCCGATGCACAGCCTCGGCCAGTGCAGCACCCTCGGCGGGCATCTCTGCAACTCATAATAAATAATTCGTCGAATCCAGTAACTGTACAGCTTCCACCTGGATCTGTTCTTTTATGCCCAGTTCCTCACCCACAGTTGCAGGCACAGTCTGGGTCACAGCCACAGCATCTGTTTCTATTTGTTCCAGAACAGCATCAGCCACCCAGAGCTCCTCTTCCTCCACAGCCAGTGCCCTTGACTCCCACCCAGGGGTCTAGCACTCAGCAGGGGGCTTTGCCAGTTCAGCAAACTGGTGTCCTTAACTGTGCTGGGGCCATGGGGATTCAGCAGCCCCAGTTGCCCATGTTGTCTCAGGTGAACTCTGCCAAGCAGAGCCATGGGCAGGGCTCTGCTTCCCTGGCCCAGCAGCCTCAGGCTCAGATCCAGAATTTGGAGCTGAGATTAACGCCTCATAAAGCACCTGTGTCCACTCCGTACCATCAGCCCAGGTGCACAGGCAGCCAACACAGTGGTAAAGGCAAGGAAGGTGAACCCAACAATGGAAAGTCCTGAGTCTCACCTTAGTTTGCCTCTCTAAAATGCACCAGCACTGAGACAAATTATTTCTCAGCTTTCACTTTTGTCTTTGGTGTTATCAGTGCACCAGTAGTTTACAGATCAAAGTATGAAGAAGCACGATTACCCAACTTTTACATAGAACCGGAAGGGATTTTAAAAACCAAGATTGTTTTACTTGTCATTCATTTTATTGTTCGTATAGTCACATTTATTATAGTGTTCTGATGTGTATCCACATCTAAACTAGGTAAACTTTGGTCTCTTCTACATTGTGATTTCTTTAAACATTAAAACACGATAACGGGATGGAAGAGATGACTCAGCACTTAAGAGCACTGGCTGCTCTTACAGAAGACCCAGGTTTGATTCACTAGCACACACGGTGGCTAACAACCATCTCTAACTCCAGTTTCAGGGGCTCTCCTGACCTCCACAGGCATTGCACTACATGGGTGCACTTTCGCACATACAGGCACCATACATACAAAAATAATTTAAAAAGTAAATAAAAATAAAATCTTTTTTCTTACACAACTGCAATAACAATACACTTCAAGTTAATAATTTGGCAAGAAATGCTTATTTGTCAATCTTTAAAGGGTGATAAAAAAACATTTTGCTCTCTTAACAATTTTAAGACTACAGCTCAGTATTAGTAAGTACATTTGCCTTATTGTGCAGTGAAGTTCTAGAACTTTTCACTGTGCAGAACTGGAGCTCTGTACCTGTTAACCATCAACCCCCCTCTTGCTGTCCCCCAGCCCTGGCTCCCACCCTTCTGCCCTCTGTCTCCAGGAGTCCGAGTACTCTGGGTACCTCGCAGAAGTGGAAGCATAGGGTGCTTATTATTTTCAGGCTGCCCCTTTTCACTAGGCATGATGGGTCATGCATGTTGTGCCATGGGTCATTGGTTTTGTGAAATCTTTCCCGTGTTTAGTGTGTAAGGAATTGACCTGTCGACCAGGAGGAATGCCTTTCAGTAGAAGCTTGTTGGTATTTGGTTACTGAGTTCTTGTACACAATGAATAAAATATAATTCGTGTAAATACATTTTGAAGACTTAAATCCAAAGAAACTAGAGGAAAACGACAGTTGTCGCACTGAAGTTGTGTGTCCCCGAGTCGTTATATGTGTGGAATGGGGACAGTGGCAGGTTTCTTGGTGACCATCCCCAGCCCTTCAAAGGCTGCCCTGTCAGACCCCAACTGTCCTCCTCAGGTCCTGTCACTGGCCTAGAAAAGGCACTGTGGAATGGCTTGCTGTGGCCTCCCTTTCTAAAGCCGTTGACATGTGGGAGAACCCTCGCTTACTTGCACAAAGGTAACCAAGCACTTGAAAACTGTTTTCTTTGCTTTTGCAATGCCCACAGCCTTCTGAGGCTGTTAAGTGGGACCTCGTCCTCCCCTTCCTTTCCCTCCCTCTGTTTGTTCATCACCAGTTGTTCAGCAGACGGAGGTGTAATTCATTATATAACATTTGTTATCCGTTTTTCCATTCCATTTACCCATTCCAAGGTACTGTTCCGTAGCATTTACTACACTGGCAGCGTTGCTCAGCTGGCACCCCTGAGCCCCAAAACGTGCTCAGCACTTCAAAAGAAATCCCTGCACCTGTTAAGCACTCAGTCTTCCTCCCCGTGCCCCCAGCCGCTGGCAACCACCAGTTTGCTTTCTGTCCCCACGGAGGACAAATATTTCCTGGTAAGTGTGTTCTCAATGTTTCCTAGTAAGTGAATCCTGTGACGTATGGTGTTTTGTCTGACCGAAAGCCTGGCATGTTTTTGAGGTTTATTCATGTCATGCTGTGTGTCAACACCTCAGTCCTCTTTGGCTCAGAGATACTCCACTGTCTGTATATGGCCTGTTCTGCATCCATGCAGCCACTGTTCAGCACTTGGGATGTGTCCACCTTTTGGCTGCTGTGGATAGTGGTGCTGTCATCATTCATGTACGGGGTTTTGTTTTAGAGTCTCAAATTTTGTTCTGTTGCATAACATTTGTCATTTTTAAGCATGAGTGTATGTTCGTCTACCTTAACAAGAGATGGAAACTCGGTCTGTCATTTGTAAAGAGATTAGTGAAGGGAGCATTACCCGAGATCATCACGGCATAGACCACCTGTACTAAGGTCCTCCTGGTGCTGTTCAACAAAGATTTGTCCTCTTTCAAGCAAACTCGTCAGATTTGCCATCTGAGTGACAGTGAGCTGGTTGGAGCATCCTGGACATTGTCCGGAGTGCCGCCTACATGTGGAAGAAGTGAGCCAGCCCAGGGAGAGTTGAAAGGAGCTTAAGTTCAGCCTTCAGAGCCAAGCAGCCATCTGCCTTCAGCATCTTGTGGGATTTGGTGTCCTTCCTCCCTTTACTCTGTACCCGGCCCTCTCAGATCCAACAGGGAGGGACCGGCAGAATTTTTGCTCGAGTGATGTACCCTTCCTTTCCAGGCAGACAAATAAATTCAGCTTTGTTTCCAATTACTTATTGGTATCTGTTTATTTCTCTGGAAGTATCCCCACATGGCTATTACTTTGACACATGTTCCCTTTTGAGGGTATTACCAGGCTATATTTTGTGATTCCATTTATTTCATTGTTGGAGAAGCTGGAGTCTCTATCCTAATCCATGGGTAATTTTTACTCACCATTCAACTTTTGTTTATTTAGTGTGTGCATGTAGGAATCGGATAATAACTTTCAAGACCTGCCTTCTACCTTTTGAGGCAGAGTCTCTCCCATTCTGTCTGTGCTGCACATTCTAGGCTTAGCTGTTTATCGCGCTCCAGGGTGATTCTCCTTTCTCTGCCTTCCATCTCGTGGTAGGGAGCACTAGGATTACAGCTGTGGGCCAGCACATCTGGCTTTTTATATGAGTTCTGGGATCAAACTTGGGTTGTCAGGCTTGTGTGGATAGTACCTTTACCCATTAAGCCATCTCCCTGGCCACAAAGTTAGTTTTTTGAGGGCCATGTCTTCAGGGAGAGGATTATGCAAATATAGGTGGGTCAGAATTCTCTACCAGGTACACTAAAGATGGTACCACACATGGGTATCTCGTATAATCCTTGGGGCTTTGTTACAAGACAGTTGAGAACAAGATTTTCTATCTATCTATCTATCTATCTATCTATCTATCTATCTATCTATCTATCATCTATCATCTATAGTGGATTTTTATCCCTTGAAGATACTTAAAATGGAGTAACTTACAGCCAGGCATGGTGGTGCACACCTGCAGTCCCAGCACTTGGGAGGCAGAGGCAGGTGGATTTCTGTGAGTTCGAGGCCAGCCTGGTCTACATAGTGAGTTCCAGGCCAGCTGGAGCTACAGGGAGAACCTGTCTCAAAAAGACCAAAATAAATAAATAAATAATAAATAGTATAAAAAATTGAGTACCTTAGCTCTAGACAGTACTGTGAAAATCTAATTGGAAGCCTGCAGTGGTGGAACATGCTTGTAGTCATAGTATTTGGGAGGCTGAGGCAGGAATATCAGTAGTTTGAGGCCAGTCTGGTTAGATAATAGCGAGATCTTTCTGGGCATAACAACAAAGGATGTACCTTGAGCCTCATATATAATTAAAATTTTTCTCATAATCATTTTTGAAAGTTAAACCAAGCAACCAAACACAAACATAAACAGGAGAAATTGCTTTAATAAAATTAACTTGACTCAGTATATCTACAATATTATCATTTCCATTTTATCAGTATTTACAAGTCTTCATGAGACCTTTTATATGTTTTTAGCCTTAAGTTTCAAACTCTAGACATTTTCTTAATTTGGCTGCTAAGTTTTCATTAAAAAAATACTTGATGAGGGATTAACTTGATAGCTCAGTTGGTTAAATGTTTGCAAGTGCCTTGCAAACCTGATGACATGTTTGATCTTCCAGAACCCACAGGAAAAAATGAAAAGCTGATCATGGTGGTACACAGAGACAAGCAGGTACCTGGGGCTCACAGGTCAGCCAACCTAGCCTATTTGGTGAGCTGTAGGCCAAGGAGAGACCTCGCCTTTAAAAAAAAGTTGATGGCATCTGAGAAAGAGAGCTGAAGTTGTCCTCTGGCCTCTGTGTCCCCCTTCCCCACACATACCCATACATAAACACACAAAAGTAATTGATACGAATTTAGGTTTGTAGAAAATTTACAGTTGAAAATGCAGATTCATTTCCCAGTGTACATATAATTTTTCCAATAATTGAATCAAATGCCAGTTTTTAAATTTAAAATAACTACAAGTAAATACAATTTTAAAATTAGCACCTTATTTTCACTAGCTCCATTTAAAAATTTTATTTATTTTATGTATATGAGTGTTTGCCTACATGTACATATGTGCATCACATGTGTGTCTGGTGCCCACAGAGACCAGAAGAGGGCACTGCATCCCCTGGAACTGGAGTTACAGAGCTCGTGAACTGCCATGTGGGTGCTGGGAACTGAACTTGGGTCCTCTGCAAGAGCAGCGGGGGCTCTTTACCAGTGAGTCATCTCTGCAGTCCCACTGGCTACATTTTGAGTGTTTTTTAGCCACATATGGCTAGTGGCTATCTTGCTAGGCAGTGTCATTGGTGTGGGATGGAGGTGCAAAGCAGATAACAGAGGCAGTCTCAGGCATGAACTGCGTACCAGGTCTTCAGATTGCAGTTGACCATCAAGGCACCCTGTGACAGTAATGATGCTCAATCCATGAACTGGGATGAACTTGAAATCCTTGCAGCAATTTTGGGGAT
Source organism: Nannospalax galili (assembly GCF_000622305.1). Lineage (NCBI taxonomy): Eukaryota > Metazoa > Chordata > Mammalia > Rodentia > Spalacidae > Nannospalax > Nannospalax galili. The sequence continues at coordinate 981,570 of NW_008359081.1, forward strand.
TCTTAAACCCCTCTACATATTCTTGCATCTTAAACATCTACATAGACTGAATTCTGGGCAAAATGGGCTTTTAAGAAAAGCACATCCCTTTCCTGGAAGTGCTCACATTAGGAGAGGCTTCAGAGAGGGCATGACAGGGAGAGGGGAGATCCCATGCCTGCTGGCATTGGGGCCTTTGTTGCTTAGATAGGCACTCCTTTTTTTCTAAAGAGTGCTTCTTTGCTTGCGCTAATTAAACCCTTGACTGCTGATCAACTACTGAGTCCCATCTGAATTCTTCTCTCTTGGGAACATAACCAAGACTGCTTGCTGCTGAGGCCAAGATCTGAAGAAACTGGACCTCCTCCCCATAACAACAGCTATATGGAGGTGGGTATGTGGAGGTTGGTATATGGAGGTTTGTTATATTATTCTCTCTGCTTTCGTATATATTTGAAATTGGTTATATTATATACACATATACATATCCTTCCCAACAACCCAGTTTCTGAGGTTTTAAGAGGCCCATTAACATGCCTTTCCCCATCCCAGCCTTCATCTTGAACCAAGGGTCCTGCCAGACCCCAGCCCTTGACTTGCCCTTCTGTCTTCCACTCCCTGCCTTAGCTGCAGGCAGCAAAGGGTGTTGGAGTTAATTGTTAAATTCAGTTCAACAAGTTCCTCATTAGGGGCAAATTACCCGAGTTTGAAATCTGCTAATTTTCCAATCAGAGTGAGTGTTTGCACTTGTGATTTGGAAATAATTATCATATGGTAAAAGCAAAACCTATGTGGGATTAAAGTAAAGGTGAGGGAGGACAGGAACTTATTTTGACATCTTTCCTGGAACCTACGTTAGCATATGCAGATTAGCCGAGATGCTTTGGTGGTTGGCTGAGAGTGCTCACTTGTAGTACTTTTTTTGGTAAAGACTGCTTACTTCCTATGCAAATGCTCTTGAAAGTTGATCATGGCCTTTGATGGGAGAATCCTGTGGCCATCATAGGTCAAAACTGGGCAATGGAAAGTGAACAGCCTTTTGAATTTAGCTATTTAATCTAAAAATACACCTATATTTATGATTAAGAGATTTGTTATCAAATTCTGTGTGGATATCAAAATAATATGTCCTTCGGGGCAGGAGTGGTGGGTCTATCCTCTGGGTGATCTAGCAGGCAGAGAGCATCTCAAAGAACTGGAAAGGTTATGGGTAGTAATTGCTACAGAAGTTGTCCAGTCCCTGACAGTCCATCACTACTGGTAAAGATTTTGGAAACCCACAGGAAAGAATAGTCAAAGTTTCTGGATAACCAATCCAGAAAAATCTCCTCTGACATGTTGCTTTTGAAATTCAGAGCCAAGAAAACCTTCATCTCCTCCAAGAAGGTCATGTTCTTCCTCCTTTCTGATAACTGGAGCTGTGCAAGTGCTCACATTTCTTTTTGATTCTCAGCTGCCAGGAAACTCAAAACCAAATTTGAAGTTCAAATCACTGAATTTAGATTTATGGTTAGTACAACATTTGTTCCTTGCTCCTTTTTGGATGTCTTTTTTTAATTTTATTTTTTAATCTTTTAAAATATTTATCTTATTTTGAAATGCCTCACTATGCAGTCCTGACTGGCCTAGAACTCACTATGTTGTAGACCAGGCCAGCCTTGAACTCACAGAGATCTGCCTGTCTCTGCCTCCGGAGTGCTGATATTAAAGGTGTGTGCCACTACAATTCACTTTTTTCTCCCTTTCTTTTTTAACAGCCCAGGCTGGTCTGGAACTCCCTGTGATCCACCTGCCTCAGCCCCCTGAGTACTGTGGCTACAAACATAAGCCAGCAAACGCAGCCCTTACTCCTAATTTTTTGGTTCAGTTTTACTAGTTATTTTTGTCTTTTGTCACAGTCTACTTTCCCCCACCAACAGTCACATGGAAACTGAGAACAAGTGCCTCCTCCAAGTGTCAACAAATGCATAAAACAAACAGTAGCTCCTGTTCATTTATACACATTTCCTCTAATCCTTCTACTAACCTATTAGTAAAGTCCTTAGTATTTTCTTTCTCCCTTCCTTCCTTCCCTCCTTCCTTCCCTCCTTCCTTCCTTCCTTCCTTCC
>NW_008359081.1:983871-989545 GCF_000622305.1 Nannospalax galili
TGTGTGTGTGTGTGTGCCGGCGCGCATGCTATGGGGTGGTTCTCTGGGCAGGAGCTCTTCTGTTTTATGCCTCCCCTTTTTTTGAGATTGGGATTCTTCCTATGTAACCAGGGCTATCCTTAAAGACACCATGTAGCTCAAGTTGGCCTGGAACTCGTGATCCTCCCGCCTCAGCCTCCCACACTCTAGGATTACAGATGTGAGCAACCATGCCTACCATGCCTGCCACGCCCAGTGTACAGTTTAACCTGGGTTTCTCCTTGTCTGTAGCCGCACGCAGGATGTCCCTGTGGTCCTCCACACGGAGCCTAGGTGATGCCTGACGTCCCTTTTCCTCCTTCCTGAGGGCTGTGGGGTCAATGAATCACAGTGGGAAAGAGCCCTTCCGCGGTCCCTTCAGGTCTCTCACGTTTAGATATGTCTAGACCACAAGGGGGCACCAGACTCCAGGGTCGCAGGCAACGCAAGCATTTGACATGCTAGCCCTAGACTCCTCCCCGAAACAGTCCCCAAGGTTCCAGGGTGGCCAGCGCAGCTCAGCCCAGAGTCGCGGTGGGGAGCAGGTCTCCAAGGTCCCCTTCCTGTGGGCCTGTATCTCCACACTAACCAACACTCTTCCACACTCACCACTTGGCTTGACGGAGCCGGGCAGTCCAGCACTCCTCCCTTCTCCCCTGGCCACTTGTCCCCAGGGAGCAGAGCTCCACCTCCTCTCCCTGTCCTCTAGCTTTAGCCTTGGCTGCAAAAGAATGGGGTCCGGTGATGGAGGGGAAAGGTCGGAGTCAGAATAGGGCCACTTCTGCCTCTCGTCGTTGTCTTTTTTTTTTTTTTTTTTTTTTTTTTTTTTTGGCCTTTTTGAGACAGGGTCTCCCTGTAGCCCCGGCTCTCCTGGAACTCACTATGTAGACCAGCCTGACCTTGAACTCACTGAGATCCGCCTGCTTCTCCCTCCCAAATGCTGGGATTAAAGGGGTGCGCCACCACGCTTGGCAGGTCTGCCTCTCTTAATAGTCTCCGAAAGACTTGTTTGCAGGCTGATTGCAGCCTTCCTTCAGGACGTTTCCAGCTTTAGCGACCCCGGGATATTGGAAAAACCCTGTGTCTGAGGAAACGTTTACACACATAAACACACACACACACACACACACACTGCTTTGTAACTGGCTCCCACCCTTGCCTACTTAAGATCTCCGGTTTTACCCTCCTACTTAACAGTGGGAAAACACAGAAGAAAAACAACCTAAGAATAGTAAGGGCAGCTTTTCTTTCCTTCCCTTTCTTTCTTTCTTTCTTTCTTTCTTTCTTTCTTTCTTTCTTTCTTTCTTTCTTTCTTTCTTTCTCTCTCTCTCTCTCTTCCTCTCTCTTTCCTTCCTTCCTTCTTTTTCTTTCTCTCCTTTTTTTTGTTATTGTGGTTGGAGATGAGGTTTACATATGCATGTGCGTGTGTGTATCTGTGTTTGGGATGGGTTGGGTCAGAAGGGGCCTAGAAGTTAAAAAATAAAAGAGGAAAATGTGTAGCCCAGGCTGATCCTCCTGCCTCTACCTCTTCAGCATACCCTACAGGCATGCACCACCACAATTGGCCAGTTTTTCTTTTTTCTTTTTTTTAAAATGTATTTATTATTTTATTTTATGTGTATGAGTGTATTCCCCGCACGTATGTAAGTGCACCTATGTCATGCGATGCTTACAGAGGTCAGAAGAGGATGTCGGATCCCCTGTGGAACTGCAGTTTTGGAGATTGTTAACTACCATGTGGGTGCTGGAATCAAACCTGGGTCCTCTGCAAGAGCAGACAGTGCTCTTAATTGGTGAGCCATCTCTCCAGCTCCTTGAATTTTCTTTTTGGAACCCTTATAACTCCTATCAGCTAAGAAATTGAGGAGTGTCTTAGTTCCTTCTTGGGACTCTTCTGTGGACGAACAAAACAGGAGCTCATCCCTATATTAGAAAACCTTGGCTTGAGGGTTTGAGAAGTTGAGCAGGTCCCTAAATAAGGCCTGACCAAATAGGTAAAGACTGTCCCTGAATAGCCCAGGAGTAGGACCATTCAGGTGAGTTGAGTAACCTGGGGGGTTGGGTCCTCAAAGGCAAACACGTATTGGGACTCAGAGAGTAAAAGGATACAAAAAAAAAAAAAAGGATCCACATTTTCAATATAAGATAGTAAGCAATTTGGAGTCTTCTGGGATCTGGGGCAAGAGAGTACATGGATTGGAGACCATGGGGTGAAGTGGAATTACAGCTTCATTTATAAGTCTGAGGGTCGTGGACTAGTCTCCATCGTCTGTTAGGGTTTTGGACTCTCAGAATAAGGTGTTACCAGGGATGTTACAAGGAACCATTAAACAGTTGTTTTATATTGGTTATGATGTGGTTTTTTGTAAATTTTTATTGAATTTTTGTGTATTTCATACAGAACATCTGAATCATTTTTATTCCCTCTTCTCCACTGGCACCCTCACCCAGCAGTAATTAGCTGCTAATAGTTCTTTGGCTAAGATTGGGGCTTGCTGCCCATTTCCCCAGTTCTAGGCTGGGTATTTGTCTGCTTGAGTTTGATGTTTTGTAAGCCCTGTCATGCTTTGAGTTTAAAAGGACAGTGGTGGGGAAATAAAGAGGAGTCTTTTAGATGGATTTTAATAGGGGGACGCTGTAGTTGCATTTCTAATCTACCCTAGGATGGTTCATACTCTTGAATTAATTTCAGTTTGTATTAAAGGGAGAGATGGCTCAGCAGTTAAGAACATTTTGTTCTTCCAGAGGACCTTTGATTCCCAGCACCTACATGACAACTAACAACTGTCCGTAACTCCAGTTCCAGGGGATCCTACACCTTCTGGTCTCCACAGACTTTGCATGACATGGGTGCACTCACATACATCCAGGCAATACACTCATACACATAAAATAATAATAATAAAATATTTTAAAGGGAGAATGAGGTCCAGTCCTGGTGCCATAAGGATGGTGGTCCCTAGGCAGGACATGAGGTCTTGTTCCAGAAGGGGAGCAGGGCTTTCTGGCACTATCAGGAAGGTATGTGAAAAAAAAGGAGACCTTCCTGGTTGCAACCAAGGGGGCAGGTAAAATAGAGCCATGGACTTTCCTGACTTTCATCACAGTAGTACTATTAAGAGAGGGAGGAACGGGATTAGAGTGAAGATTGATAAAGGAACTCCTATATCTAGTAGGAATTTTGTGTCTCATCCCTCTATCAGGGTTATCTAGAGTTCACATAGAGATAAGCTGATGTTGGGTGGAGGTACTAGAAAACAACCCCAGACCCCTTCAGTCCTGTTCTTGTTGGGCTAGGATAGGCTTGCATTCCATCCTCCTGAACCTTTGTCCCTGTGGACAAATGATTTGGCTAACAGGACAGGGCCTGGGTATTGTCCCTGCTTTCTGTTTGGGAACTCCCATTTGCAATGTCCTAACCATCCACACTCATAACCTCGTCCAGTAGGAGACATTTGGGATCCTCTTGGGACTGGAGGGCAGCCACTAACAAGTTTTGTCTCATCATTCTCTTACCCTAGTTTCTTCCTGGTCTCAATTGTCAAACACTTTGGTGGCACTCTTGAATAAATTGTCTAGGGGATTGTCAGGCCCCAGGAGAATCTTTTATAAGTGGTCATTGAAGGTCAGGAGTCCCTCTGTTGGCTCAGATTTCTGTTTGGTCAGATGTTCCCTGAGTCTCTCTAGGAAGGCTGTAGGGGTCTCCTTTGCTCTCTGAACCACTTGGGAAAGATCAGAGTAATTTAAGGGTTTAGTACAGGTTCTTTTTAAACCTTCTAAGATGCACTTTTGTCTTCATCTCTCCAGGGCAATTATAATCCCATTTTGGGTCACTCATGGGACCTGCCCACCAATGGGGCAACAATCTCCCTGTATGGTCAGTGTCAGTAAATATCCTGTTCAATTTACCTTATACATTTCATCCCCATATAATTCTGCAGCTGTAAGACTACAATCTTTTCTGTGACTGTTAAGGATTGGTTATCTCCAACCCATACTGAGTTTTTCAATATCATCATGTGTGATGGTTGATCCTGGGTGTCAACTTGGCTGGATCTGGGATTAGCTGAAATGAAAGAGATCTTCTTGATTGGATCATCTGAAGCTGGAAGACACACCCTAAATGTGGGTGTTACCTTCTGATGGCAGCCCGTATAAAAGACCAAGGCAGAGGAGAATGCCAGGCTTCTTGCCGCTTACCTTCTCTCTCACTGGTGAGTTCGTCTTGCTGCTGTAGACTGAAGACAAGCTGATCTTTTGGAATTCATCAGACCTTCAGCACCAGATTGGGACTACTGAGACATCCAGACTCGTGGACTGAGCGACTCCGGATTCTCAGCCTCTCCAGTGTGGTGCAGCCATTGTTGGACTACTCGGACTTTATCCTGTGAGCTAAGCTGATAAATCTCTATACATATATATTCATTCTACCATTCTGTTTCTTTGGAGAACCGTGACTAATACATCATGTTATTTTTTTTAAAAAAAACAATGCTAATAAAATTAATTTAAAAAAAAATTAACACGATATCCTTCCATAAAAAGTCTTGATAGTTAACTAATCCCTGGAAAACCCTGATATTTATCAGGGTCCTCTGAGGATTTACTCAGTTCAATTTTAATTTGCCTTAAGTATTGGAGAGAAATGGAAGCAGGGACAGGGTTGGGTCATCCATCAGGCCCTAGGTGTGCCTATCTCAATGCCAAAAGAGATGGGTATAGCAGAGTCCAGGGTTTTAGTTCTCCTGGATATGGTGGGCAGGAAGGAGACATTGTAGCTATCTCATTCTCTTGGAGGCCTTTTCTCTTCTGTTGGACAAGTTCCTTCCCTAGGGGGATTATCTAAAGGTTTTGAGGGTTGAGCCACAATCAAGGCTACTATTTATGAATCCATGTGGCATTTTTTTACATAAATCAGGTTCATCTCTCAAAGCAAAGAAATTCTGTACATAAGCAACCTCAGACCATTTTCCCTCCTCTGCTTAAACAAGTCTAATTGTAGTGTCTAATGATAAATACTTCCCTCTGGGCACCATTTCTTCCCTTCTCTCCAGATGGTATTCTGGCCAAGCTTGGAATACCAAGCTTAGAAACATCATCCTTTTTTTTTCTTTAGGGTCAGGGAGAGTAAAATTAGTCCCAGTTCTTAAGGATACACCCCAAGGGAAAAGAAAAGGGGTTTTTCTCTGATCTGAGTTGCCCATCTGTAAAATAGTAAAGGGAGAAAGGTGTTCCCTGATTCCTTTTCTGTTAGTTAGAGTCAGGGCATCCCTTGGCATCCCTGCTGCATGAACCACAAGAGAGCCCCCTCCTGGGTCTTCAACGACCTTGGGAACTGTTCCCACACCCCAGCCTCTAACCTGACGGCATAGTTGGCATAGTTGCACTATGTTTCCAGAGATCAGAACTCCTGGGCTTTATGCTCAGACTTTTCTTCAAGCATAAAAGCTTTTTTTTTTTTAATTAATGTCCTAGTTTGTTCTTCATTGCTGTGGCAAAATACTCTGACCAATATCAACTTGGGGAGGAAAGGCTTTATTCAGCTTACATCTCCCAGGTCACAGTTCATCGGGGAGCCCAAGGTAGGAACTCAGGGCAGGAACCTGGAAGCAGGAGCTGAAGCACAGGCCATGGAGGAACACTGCTTACTGGCTTT
>NW_008359081.1:990922-1010699 GCF_000622305.1 Nannospalax galili
GAGTGTATTGCCTGCATGTATGTGAGTGCACCCGTGTTGTGCAATGCTGCAGAGGTCAGAAGAGGGCTTTGAATTCCCCTGGAACTGGAGTTAAAGATGGTTCGTAACTGCCATGTGGGTTCTGGGAATCGAACCCGGGTCCTCTGCAAGTATTTTTTTATATTTTATTTATTATTTTTATGTGTACGAGTGTATTGCCTGCATGTATGTGAGTGCACCCGTGTTGTGCAATGCTGCAGAGGTCAGAAGAGGGCTTTGAATTCCCCTGGAACTGGAGTTAAAGATGGTTCGTAACTGCCATGTGGGTTCTGGGAATCGAACCCGGGTCCTCTGCAAGAGCAGTCAGTGCTCTTAACCACTGAGCTGACTCTCCAGCTCCTAGTATTTTTATTAAATTTTTGCAAATTTCATACAATGTATATTGATAATAGACCCCCACTCATATCCACACTCCCCCTTACTACCCCCTGTGTGATTTCATGTCCTCTATTATTATTTTTTTAAGTATATATTGAGATTAATTTGTGTCCACAACTGCTCTTTGGCATGGGTCCATCTCCTGGAGCCTGGTCAACCTACCCAGTGTCACACCTTTGAAGAAAGCTTACTCTCTCTCTTCCAGCAGCTATCAGTTGCCAATATTTCTCCTTAACTAAGGTTGGGGTTTCTTACTCAGTTCTCTACCTCTATGTTGGAATTTTGTCTGACTTGAGCTTATATAGGACTAGTGTATGCTGTCATCCTTGCTGTGAGTTTTGTAAACATAACCAAGTACACATGGCTGGAGTGGTCATAGATCCTAAAGAAAACCCCAAGACTGTCACATCCCTAGACTAATGTGATTTCTTACTATGTGCAAAATACATATCCTTATATTTACAGACAAATATCCCAGTCACCACTCATCAAAGAAGCTCATTACCAAGTACCAGTTGTACTTGGTACCACACAGACATTGTCTATGAATTGCCCGGGCCTAAGTGACACATCTACAATGCAACCTCTACACCTAAGGCTCATGGAACATAGAACAGGGGTAAAGAAGAGGACACCAATGAATCTCCCAATTCTCACTAATGGAGCTCCCTCATGCAGCGGAGGGCCAGGAACACAAAAGATCACAAATGACCAGTAGAGATCAAGAGTCTGCTGAATGTTGGTTCTTGGGCAGGATTCCTTTATTAAACTTCACTCCACCTCCCCCCCCCCAAGGCTCAGGGACCATCTCGGAAGGGGAGCGGAAAGAGATTGTAAGAGCCAGGGAGGAGGTGCAGGACCATATGGAAACAGAGTCCTACAAGCTCCTGGGAACCTGTTCATATGATTCTATGGCAATGGTGTCAGCATACACAAGTCCCATGCAAACTCAGGCAGACAAAAATCCAGTATAGAATTGGGGAAATGAAGAACAGACACCAATCTTATCTCAAGCATAAACGCTTTCTTAAAAATATATTTGTTTTTATTTTATGTGTATGAGTACTATGCCTACATGCATGTAGGTGCACCAGTGTTGTGCAGTGCCCACGGAGGCCAGAGAGGGTGTCAGATTCCATGGATGGTTTAGGTGCCATTTTTTTTTTTTATAAACGATGGAATATTCAGGTAATTGAAGGTAGGTCTGAAAATTAGCATCTCTATGAAATCCCAAATGTTGATTTTGCTCTGCTCTTGCTGCTAAATCGGAGATCACCATACTTTGTGAGTCACAGTCTGGGTGCCAAACACAGGAGCCCCCGTGAGGGTCAGTATTGTGTTTCCAAGTTTAAACGTGATAGAACCCATTCACATATTTGCATTCTTTGGGCAGAGTGCCAGTTGTTTCTCAGACTCAATACCTCTTCCTAGTGAGATGACAGAAAAGACAGAGAAAGACTCTGTCAGAGGGGAGGGGAGGGACAGGAGTACTAATAGATTCTTGCTGGAGACCCATTGGTCCTTAAAGCATCAGATCCCAAAAGCTAAATATATAGCTATGTGAGTATTTTAGGAAAGAGAGAAAATGGGAAAATTTCAAAGGTGATGGTCTGGACACAGTGTTATTATAATTCATTTTTAAATTTGTTGGCTGTTTGCTACACTGAAACCTTTGAGAGAAAGAAATCACAAACCATTACTCTGTGATCTGAAGATTCTTGGAAACAGGAGGGCCTGAAACCAGTCTACCTCCTGGAAAATTATTTGTTTCATAAAAATACCATGGTTATGTTTCTCTGCTATTCCTGGTGAGGGAGGGACAATTTCAAAACACCTTCCTCTAGTTAAAAATGGTGTTGGCAAAGTGAGTATGGTGGTGCATGCCTGTAAATCCAGCACTCAGAAGGCTGAGGCAGGAGGATCTTGAACCTGGGCAACATAGTGAGTTCCAAGGCAGCTCGGGCTATATAATGAGACATTATCTAAATAAAATGATGTTATCAGATATCTACTTAATATGCAGCTTTAAAATAATATATTCTTTATTATATCAAGGATTAATTTGGAGGCCTCAAGAACTGGTTTCTTTTCTATACCAAAAGAGATAGTTATGGCACCTCTATTTGATCACAGCTTGAAATTATAGGGTTGTCGAAAACCATTATTAAGTCTTCTGGAGAAATAGCAATATTCTTCTAGTTGCCATACTTTTTTGGTTTTGTTTTTGAAGCAAAGCAAAAGCACAAGTAAAGTCATAATAAAAGGATCTGGGTCTTTTAAAAAAAATTCCTACAATGACTTTAATAGGGTAATCAGTCATCGAGGTGATTAAGGGATTGAGCAATTAAGGAGAGAAGATCTGCCTATCATAGCATGACCCATAGATACCAGGCCTCCCAGTTCCTCCCTAGAATTTAGGACTGTGCTCCAGGCCCAGAATTTTCTTTGACCATTAATTAACCTCTGGGTTCTGTCTTCCATTTCCTGTCACAACTGGTCTGTGGAGGATAGAGTGAGATTCTGAAAAATAAGTGTAACCACGTGAATGCTAGTGAAAATTCGTCTTTTTAGGTAAGCCCTCTACTCCAGAGCCATATCAATAGTCAAATTTGCCCTTTTCCACATTGTGTATATTGATTTCTCTCAGACATTATTCCTTTCAAAAGGGTCTTCAAAAGAGAACACAAGTCATGTACCCTAATCTGATCTGTTTCCTCTGGTCATGGACACAGAGCCTTCTTTCTTCTGAGGCAGGGTAGGAGGTAAAGATTATGGGGACATGAGAAAAGAGCCGGTCACCCAGGAGTCTGATTGAAGCCTTGGATCAGCTGAGAATCAAGAATTCTAACACAAGCCGGTTGTGGTGGTCCACACCTTTAATCCCGATACTTAGGAGTCAGAGGCAGGCGGATCTCTGTGAGATTGAGGCCAGCCTGGTCTCCATAGTGAGTTCCAGGCCAACTGGGGATACAGGGAAACCCTGTCTCGAAAAGCCAAAAAAAAAAAAATTCTAACATAATTAACATTTGCTTAAGCCTTTCTCCTTTCCCAGCTTAAAACTGCACTTTCGTAGTAATTGCATCAGAAACCCCACTTACAGTAAAAGACATGTCCTAAACCCCAAGTGGCTCCTGGTTTTATTTCATCAGATTATAATCCCATGAAAGGTACCTCTGGAGCAATACGATAATCTCATTTATCAAAAAGAGAGAGAAAAAGAGAGATATGACTTGAGAACTACCCAAATAGTCTAGATGGTTAATGCTAAGGCACTTAATTCTACTCTCCATGAGAGGTGCATACCCATATTTGTGTATGTTTCATTCTTTCCTTCTCTTAACTGTCATGCTTAATTTCTATTTTAAAAATATCTTTTGGGGTGTGGTGTGGTGGCACATGCCTCTAATCCCAGCAATCAGGAGGCAGAGGGGATCTCTGTGAGTTTGAGGCCATCCTGGTCTACATAGTGAGTTCCAGTCCAGCCAGGGCTACACAGTGAAACCTTGTCTCAAAAACCAACAATAACAAAATCTTTTTGTGTAGGAAGAAAGCTCGGTTAGTAAAGTACCTGCCATGCATGCTTGAGTTCAGTTCCCCAGAACCCACATAAAAAACATGTGCTTGAAGCCAGCCAATCAGTTTAGCTGGATCAGCAACCTCCAGGCTCAGTGAGAGACCCTATCTGAAATGATGAAGTGGTGAGAGACAGAGGAAGATACCATCATCAACCTCTGGCCTCCACATGTGCACACACACACACACACACACACATGCATACACATGAACATATGCATGCATATGCATACACAAATGTCTTTAAAGCAGGACTCTTCTTTGAGAAGACCATGCCATCTTCTCAGGCGTGCTTGTCTTTCCCTGAGTGCCATTCTATTTTAAGAACCCCAACTCTGTTTCATACTGGTTTGTCCTGAGATTTTTTTGAGTAGAACCAAGCGCCTGGTTTCAGTTGAATAGAAGTCCCTAAAAGATTAAGGAAACTCCTCAGGTGCTGAGTATGACAGTGTGGGGCTGTGCCTCTGTCCCTGCTACTGTCCCTGCTACTGATGATCCTCCCTCTCTCATTTCCTGCTTTTTTTTTTTTTAGACAAGGTCTTTCCCTGGAACTCACCATGTAAACTAAGATGGCCTCACATTCTGTGATCCTTCTGCCTCTGCCTCCTGAGTGCTGGGGTTACAGGCGCATACCACCACACCTGACCAGAGAACCTTTCAATCAAACTTTCCATTCAACGACTCAAGTCAATGTTACTCTTTAATTAGGGCTGCCAGAGTCATCAAATGACAATAGAAGTTGCTCAATACATTTGAATTTCAGACAAACTGGGTATTTTTAGGATGTATTAATTGTACAAAATGATGGCCCTCATTATGACATTTTTCATTATGTATGTAGCATTCTTTGATGCACACCTAACTTTTAATATAGCTATGACTCATGTGTGGCTATCAACTTTAAATTAGTTAAGACCAAACAAAAATTTAAATCCATTTCTTCAGTTGCACTAGCCGTAATGTTAAATGCTTGTTTTGTGGCCATTGGCTTACATGTTGAGTGGCACAGGCTGATGATACAAACAATAGAATATTTCCATCATAATAGAATGTTCCATTGGGCAGTGCTGTTTAGAACAAATGAGGATGGTGTTCCTAGATCCAAAGCCCCAGGTAATCAATCAAAGCTAACAGGCTCTTGAAATGCCATCCGTTCGTTCATCCTTCACACATAAAAATGCATGAGATTCCCCAAAGCCTATGGGTATGGTGGTGCACACCTATAATTCCACCATTTCAGTGATGGAGGTGGGAAAATTGAGAATTCAGGCCAGTCTGGGCTATATAGCAAGATCCTGGAGATGTAGCTCAGCAATAGCACTTGCTTAACAAAGTCCTGCATTGATTCCCAGTAGACACAATAGATGATAGATAGACAGACATACAGATAGATAGATAGATAGATAGATAGATAGATAGATAGATAGATGGATGGATGATAGAATGCATTGAATCCCCAAAGACCACAAGAAAAATTCAGTCCTGTACCCATTCACAGGGCAGACTGATCAGTGCCTTGTAGAACCATCTGTTAAATTCATTAACATTTCTCTTGAGAGAAGTACATCCTTATGTTTGCATATGACTTTGCACATAAAGCATTTCAAAGTACACACAGGATTTTATTCTCACAATAATTTGGGTCTAAGCAAGCTCATGAAAAAATGGAGAACAAGAATGTGAAACTGGTTCCAAAAATAATTGCTTCATGCTATGGTGCATCAGAATCTTCTGGAGGTCTGTGGGTTTTTTAAATTAAGATCTCTAGGTCTGAAAATATTCTTATTTCACTTTCATATTTGATCTGTGTCTTAGATAAGCATAGAATCTTGGGTTCTAGCTGGGTGTGGTGGGACATGCCTGTAATGCTAGCACTCAGGAGGCAGATGTAGGAGGATCAGGAGTTCAAGACTAGCCTGGGTTACACAGCAAGACCCTGTCTAAAAAAAATCACCTACTTAGAACTTAAAAAGTTCTAAAATTTTTCTCCTTCATCTTTTGCACTTGGTGACAAAAAATCTGAATCAATTTGATTTTACATACTTTGCAAATGCTATGTATTTTTGTGAATCTCTACAGGGTTTGTTAAAACATAAACTGATGCACTCCAGGCTCAAAGTTCCTGCTTTTGCAGGCCTGAGCTAAGGCTCAATAATTCGTATTTCTCAGAAATATCCAGTAATTCTAGTCTGGAGAATGAAATTACTGCTATTGTGACACAGCCCTACCCAGTCTAATGATGTCATGGATAAGGGGCTTTTTTTTTCTCTGACAGGTGGACCCCTCACTCTGATAGGGCCACTTTGATGAGCTACATCTGTTCACTCATTTGAGTCCTTATCACTTTCATCCTTCACACAGCTTTTACCCATCTGATAATACATAGAAGTGAAAACAACCAAAGCCAAGTCTGAGATGACATTCTCCCCATTTTTGCATCTGATGGTGGTATGCCTACACTATGGACTGGCCAAGCTCACTGGGTAGATAATTTTAAGACCTTGTTTATATAGAAACAGATTGAGCATTAGAAAAAGAAAAGGGAAATAACTTGCAGAAGGTCACAGAGCTAGTGAGAGATTGAACCAGGATATGAGTCCAAAATGTTCAACTTCAATTTGGGTTAATTAAAGTGTTGTAAAATTCATGATTTTGAAAAATAATAGTGAAATATCCTTTACTGACAACTTGACAGGATCTGTAATCACCTAAGAGACAAACCTCTGGCCATGTCTGTGAGGGAGTTTCTAGATTAGGTTACTTGAGGTGGGAAGACCCATCCTAAATATGGGTAGCACCATTCCATGGGCTGGGGGTCCTGGACTGAATAAAAAAAAAAACCAGAAAGCGAGTCGAGTAGGAACGTTTATCTTTTGTGATTTCCTGACTATGGATGCAGTGTTGCCAGCTGCCTCAGGCTCCTGCCACCACAACTTCCCCACCATGATGAATAGTACCCTCCAACTGTGAGTAAAATAAACCCTTAAGCCTTAAGTTACTTTTGCCAGATGTTTTGCCATAGCACTGAGAAAAATAACTAATACAACTATAAAAATCTCCATATGTTGACGAGATGTTTGGCCAGTTCCCAAATCAACCACTTGGTTGTTAGCTCACTGGGCTGTTACACCTGTGGTGGTGGTTTTGATTCATTTATAGCCTTCAATTACTTTTATTCAATTGTCTAACTTATTCTCAAATGGATAACTGGATGAAGAGAGATAGCATCAACAATACTGGCTTAAACTAGAATGAGTTACTGAATTGTTCCTTTATAATGGTTAAGATGAGGAAAAAAAGGGAGAGAATGAGCTGATGGACACAATAATGTGAGTTCTGAGTTTTGACCTCGGATCTATAAGCTATAAGCTATAGTCATATGACCATCTCTTAGTCATCAAGACTTCTCTAGTTCTTCAAAAACAAATGTTAAAAGGAGAAATTTTCATTCAATTTGGTTTTTCCTTTATAGGAAATAAAATGATCCAACCCCACAGTATGTTATTTCTGGAGAGTACTTGCAAATAGCAGCCAGAAAGTGCTCACAGCTCCTCTTTTAGAAACAAAACATGAAAATTATAATAATAAAGTAATTGATTTTTTTAAAGTGAGAAATTCAAGAATTCCAAATATCAGGTCAGGGATGCAGTTGGGAGGGCTTCAACATATAGTTAAATTTCAATCTACATATTAATATACATTTGGTCCCCAAACACAATATTAAAATGTCATTTTGAATTTGTAGATAAACCATGCTCTTTCATGCATACTTAATTTGAAATAAATTAAGCAGCATGCATCACTTGTTAAATGGAGGAAAGTCAAACCTTGTCCTGATATATTATGAATATTATTAAAGAATATATTAAAATGAAAATTATAATATGATCTTTAATAATATACTGATCTCAGTTAATTTTTTTAAAAACATGAAGTTGTTCAGTGTCATATACTACACTAAAATAACACATTGACTTAGTATTTCTATGGGAGTTGGTGAGATTACAGATTTCCATGTATGCCCTTCCTAAGGCTGGAAACCAGAAAAGGGTGACTGCAGCCGAGTGTACAGGTTGATGTGTGTGACTGTGTTTTCTATTAGTCAAGGCTTTGTGCTATACCATTTCTAGTGCATGTGATAGAAATCCAAATCAATGAAGTTTAAGCAAATAGGCATTTATTGGCTCAGGAAACTGGCAAGTCCAGAAACAGAACTTAATTTGGGAATTTTAAGACAGCAAATGACGTCATAAAGGCTCTCTCACCATTTCTCTCCTCTCAGCTCTGTTTCTCTTTCCACGTTGGTCTTTTTATTGCCTAGCTATTCTTCCACGTGGTGGGGTCAGAGGGCAAAGTTCATCTCATTTCAGTTTAGTTGATTTTGGAGAAAAGATAATAGAAAGAAAACAAGCAAGGACAGAAGAAAGAAAATTCCAGAGACAAACGTTTTGTCTCTACTTGGTTTAGACCTCCAGTGGCCAAGTAAATGGTCTGTTATGGTTGGCCTGGCTTAGACGTCATACCTCCCTTGCCCTGGGGTCTAGAGAGCCACACAAAGTGGGAGAAAGACTGACAAAGCATGACAAAGGAATCCTGTCAGCAGAAGGCTGGTCAGGGTCCCAGACAGAGGAAGTCACAATGGCTCTATTGGGTGTACATGTAACCCATATGTCTTTAAGGTCTCTAGAAACCTCCAGTGCCCAGTGGAAAATAGCCTGAGCGCCTCTCTTATATGTATTAGAATATCCTCTTAGCTGGATAGTCTCCATTTGTCCCTCCAGATCTGGTCTGGGAAGTGGGTGAGTCTGTTTGGGTATAGCCAAAGGCAGACACTGACAGGAGGTCTGAGGCAGGCTGTTATCCTCCAGTTCTTTCCTTCCAAACTGGGTAGAGTGGTAGCTGTTGTCCTAGAAGACTTCTGAAGTATCCAGCAGGCAGCCCTGTCCCAGAGGCTACCGTACCAACCCCAGTCTTGGTGACTGTACCCTCTGCTTGTACGCTAGGCCTTGGAAGGAGGCTGACTTTTCAGTGTGGTATGAAGATTTGAATCCACCTTCGAGGGGCTTACTGTCTTTGAGGTAAGACATGATAGTCACATAAAATATATAATGGACAAAACAGGCTATAATGTAAAAGTTACATCATATCAGTAAATGCACTATGACTCCCAAAAGGGAGAGATCTATGTCAGTCACAAACATAAGAACCAAGTCACCTGGGATTAATTGCTGACTCTGCCACTTACTAGTTATGTGAATTTGGGCAAGTCATTTGCTATCTGTGTGTGTTTAGTTTCCATATCACAAAATGACACGATAACAGTACCAATATCATAGAATTATTGTAAGGATTAAAAAACATACACAAGAGTGCTTAGAATGGTACCTAGAATTAGTGCTAACTAAATAGTAACTATAATTGAAAGAAAGTAGGAAATGACAGAGTAGAAAAAAGAATGACTATGCCTTCTTTAAATATAGCTTAGACTTTTTTTTTTCCAGTCTGGGGGGTTAAATTCAGGACCTATGTGGATGGTAGGCAAACATAACCTAACTCTTTGTGAACAATTTGACACTGAAGTGTTATTTATAGTATAATCAGCAAAAATCAAGAAAAATTAAGAAACAGACCCTCAGATGAAGACCCTTGTTTAAGTGGTTTATTAAGGATGTGCCTCCAAAGGAGGCAGGGAAGGGAATGGAGAGACAGGACAGAAAAGGAGAGGAAGCCAGGCAAGACCCCTGCCCCAGCCTGATCCTGCAGGGAACTCTTGTTTGTTTTTGAAACTGAATCTCATGTAACCCAGGCTGACTACATAGCTGAGGCTGGTGTTGAACTCCTGATCCTTCTGCCTGAATCTTCCAAGTGCTGGGATCAGGGGTATATGCCACCATGACCAGCCTTTAGGGAGCATTTGAGAGTCAGTCACACCCCAGGCAAGGAAGCTGGACCTTTAGATGCTTGCAGCTGTCAGTCATTGGCTAAATTCCATCCCTAACCCTAGTCACTCCTGCTCTCTGCACAGTTAAACACTGCAGTGTTCGAAGCTAGAGAGGGCAAGAGAAGTACTCAGAACCAAGGGAAAGCCACCCAGAAACTGGAAAAGAGAACCCTCTGGATGAAATCTTTGACATTGTCAATTGAGTTCAGTGAGTTTGGCTGAACCTGTCTGGGCAGATAACTAAAGGCGCAAATTTATGCTACTGGCAGCACAAACTTCTAATCAGTGTATCACAGATAGTACACTGAGTAAGGTCCCTTGAGGAACTGTTCAAAACCTCCATTCCCCATGGTCAGCAATCCCTGGGTTTGGCTTCCAGCACTGAAAATAAAATAAAATAAAGTTTACATTCCAAGTCTTCATTTCTAGAAATTCTGGTTGAGTTGGTAGGACCGAAGCAATGTTATTTTCAATATGCATCAAAAGTAATTTGGGCTGGAGTCATGGTCCTCTCCCGTGAGCTGGAGTTGTGGACCCCTCCTGTGAACCAGAGCTGTGGTCCTCTTCTGTGAGCTGGAGCAGTGGTTCTCCTCCTATGGGCTGGAGCTGAAGACCCCTCCTGTGAGCTGGAGCTGTGGTCCTCTCCAGACAGCTGGTCAACTACTCATATGAACTCACAGCACTGGTGACAGCATGCACAAGTCCTATGCAAGCGCCAGTGGATGGACCCACATTAAAGAACATCTGGGGATCCAAGTTAGACTCTATAGGCTTTATTATACAGAGAGTACATTAAATTGAGTGGGGGGCAATAAGGGGAGGTGTGGATAGGAGAGGGGATATAAATATCATCAAATTATATTATATGGAAATCTCAAAAATTCAATAAAAATGCTTTTTAAAAAAGTAATTTGGAATGTGGGGAGCCTTAGATCATAGCTCAAGAACCGATGCTTAGAGGGTTTGTAGAAGCTGAGCAGTCAGAGTGGCTTGTAGGCAGGGTCCCACAAATGCTTCATGTAATCAGGAGCCCACCCATGAGCCAATGTCGAAAGGCATGGAAACCCTTCATGCTTGCACATGTGAGCTGTCTAGTCAGGGTTAGAGCACAGAATGGCAGTTTCTCTAGAGTAGTCACTGTGTACACACTTCAGGAAAAAGGGAGGAGGAAATGGGCACTAAAGAATTAGAGCATCTTAACCTGAACCTCCTTCCCCATCTAAACGTGGTCCTGGGAATAAATCTGAATGCAAGCAGTTTACTCGGGAGCATGCACCCAGCAATCATGGAAGCAGGGAAGGTCAGGTCAGGCCAGGCTGTCACTCAGTGCAGGGTGCTGATGGCACCTGTGAGTGGTGCTGTTGGCTTATTTGAGTGGCTTAGCACAGGGGACCAACAGGGGCTCAGTCCTGCTGGGCTCATTCACAGAGCAGAGGGCTCCAAGTCAGCCCACCTGGGAGTGAGGAGCTCAGTTATCTCGCCATCAAATCACTTTCACTATTCACTAATGGCCCAGGGCTGTTTTCTGGGTAAGTCCTAGGCAGAGCTGCAGTTGTTTGCAATCAACAGCTGTCAGCACTGTGGGGCTGGTGAGTGCTGAGCACATGCGGCCAGGACACCTACAGCGTCTGCCAGGTGAGTGGGAATTGTTCATTTGGCAAACAAGGACAGTCTCAAAGTGCCTGCTGACTACAGGGATTATGTTAGGTGAGACTGCTCAGCTGCAGCTCTGCTCAGGCCTTCAGCTGATACCTTCAGTTTATGTGCTCAGCCTGGCCCATTTCTTGGATGGTCGTGGCTGAGGAATTGTAGGAGGTGGAGTTCATGTAGTCCCAGAAGATCTGTGGTACCGCTGGCCCAGGAATTAGCAGACTCAAGGTAAGAACCAGGCAGGGGCTTTCACCCACCCTGGCCTTGTACATTTCTGTGCACTCTGTTGGATTTGGCTGAGCCGAAGAGAAAAATTGTGAGACACAGTCAGCCCTCCTGGAGTTCTTTCTGCAATTGCTCCATCCATTTCCTCCTACTCTCCTCCCTGGCTTTAATCATTCGTTGCTATCTCCTTTGTTTATGTCTCATTGATTTACAGTGCTGTTAAAGCCGGAGGAGCACCGACAGACCACTCCTAATTATCATCAATGAAGTGACACATAGGGGTGATGAGAGAAAAATGACAAATGACAAGGAGGATTGGACATAGCCAAGAAAAAAGATCCCCAGGAATGTACGCAGGGTTTAAGAGGAAAGATTTCAAAAATTCACCAAAAATATGGGTATGAGCTTATGGCTAGGGAATCCAAAAGACAGACATGAGCAAAAGAAAATGGTGGCTTCCAGAGGAAGCTGGAGAAGAGAGAGGAAGCAGGTGGAGCTGAAGCGGCCACAAAGGCTGCAGCTCTTCAGTAGCACCGACTTAAAGGGCTGCATGCAAAACAGAAAGATGACATCACGAAAGGCTAAATACAAAGCATGCCGCACGTTTATCAGAAAGGAAGTTGAAAGACGAGAAGCAGCTCAGGTTTGAGGAAAACTTCATGTTAGAAATAAAATGGCTTTTATGCTCTATTTGAAGCAGAAATAAGGAAGGGTTAGATATGTGTGGGGTGGATGAAATGGTATGAAGGACAGGGAAAAAGAACTATACAGCTGTTTGTTTCTCCCCTTATTGTTGATTGTTACTCTTTAAACTAGACAGCTTGAAAGAGTCTGAGTTAAACTAGAGAGACGCAGACATATGAATGTGTGTTTTGAACAAGTTCAGGTGAGGCAATCTGTAGGTGGAAGGGGCTGTCATTGGGGGGAGTGCATTCAATTTTGTATGTCAGGTTTTCAAAGACGCATTGTCTCTAAAAAGGGAGAGAGGAATGGGACATGGGAATGAAGGTTCCAGAAACCATGGCAAATGAAAGCTGTAGGTGCCATATGGGTTTATGTTGGCAAAGGGGAGGTGTGGAGGAAGGACATTGAGCTAGCATGGAAGATGTGCTGGGAAGCCCTTTAGAAAAGGGCAGACTCAAGCTCGAAAAACTGCCTCAATGTAGTGGTATCTTCACTACAAAGGTCAAATTGAGAGTAACTGAATCTGCCAAGGCTATATTGTAGGCAGAATTTTTATACAGGTTTAGGCTTGGATCTCAAGTGTTGGTTCTTTGTCTTTTCTTTTTTAGGTCATGGACTCCCTTGAGAACATGATTAAAAAACAACTATGAATTATCTGCATATTAAATAACATGATTGCCAGCACACTCCTTTTAAAAAATCTTATTATCATTGTGTATGAGGTGGGAGGGAGCTCATGTGCTACAGTATGCTTGTGGAGATCAGTGGACAACTTTGTGGAGTTGGTTCTCTCCTTCTGCATTTATGTGGGTTCCAGGAATTAAGCTCAGGTCTCCAGGCTTGTATCATCAAGCAGCAAATGACTTTTCCCACTGAGCCATCTTGTAAGCCCAGGCACACTGATTTTTATGTTTAATGTCAAGGTCATTTTCCCTTATGTGGTACCACTGGTCCCCAGGGTAAGCCCACTTCTAGTGGGATTCTTGTATCTCCAAAATACGGATCCCAAGTCCTTTCCTTAGGAGTTGCATTTTCATGATTCTTTCCTCAGTGGCCCTTTGTAAATCACATGGCTTGATACAGAAATAATGAAGAAAAAGAAAAAGGGCGGGTCTGGTAATTCATGAAACCAGCCCAGTATAGAAGCAGACTAAAAGGACTTGTCTCCTACTGCATGGTTTCTGACTTATCCAGTCACATTAACATTTTAACTATTTTTCAACACTTATGTATTTGACACTCACCACAGACCATCCAATGCCATGTCCCAAAGGTTCAGTCTTGTAAATCATGAAGGGACTTGATTCCAAGTTATTTTGCCTCTGATGTCCCACTGTTATCTGCAGCAGAGCCGGACGATGTTGTAATACACAAAACCACCACGAGGTGACACCCTTGGGAAAGTCTTGCTTCTGCGAGTTGGTTTCCGGGCTCTGACTTCTATTCTAAACATAGCCTTCTAAACTGCTTGTGGAAGAGAGAAGAGGACCTATTACGGGGGAGGAGAAACACCAATGACAAAACAGCCCTAGCCCTTTCCTGCTCTTTGGTATACAAAGTCAAACCTTGATTGCTTTCTTCTACTTCTTAATTATCAGCTTTCTGGAGGCAGATGCATAGCTTTGTATAATACGTCAGCAAAATTTTCATATACGCATAGACATTTTCTCCCTAATTTGGAGGAGGATCCTGTTCTTCTTTTGGGTCGTGAGCTTGCACACCCATTCTTACATTGTTTCTGTCCTCATACTTTACTTCCAGTAAACACATTGGGTTCCCAGGAAAACATTGCAAAATGCCCGTCTAGAAAGGAATGAGTTTGATTGACTCTGTGCTCTCCTCTGTAAACCTCAGGCCAACTGGAAAGAACATCAAAGGGAAAGGGGAGTAGCTAGGTTGGAAATTGACATGTCTGCTCAATCTTCCCTCTTGCACCCTTCAATATTTTTTCTTAAAAACATTATTTTAGAACCTACCATGTTCATGTGACAAGCTTCACGTTTCCACTTCTAATTTTACTGCACTTGGCTGTCACTTGGCAAGCTTCCTTGAGAGAGGAACCTGTGTCAGTTAAAGTACTGCTCTGTGTGTTAAGAATCCTCCATTTGTGTGTGGTCTTTGGCAGGCAGCTAACGAAAATAATAAGCTTCGAACAGATGCCATGTTTCCGTGGGCCGCAACTCTGACCAGCCCTCTTCATTTTTTGTGCCTGCAAGTGGAAAATCACTGCTTTAATGAGCCATGTACCCTGTGGTAAAAAGATGTTTGGTTATTCAGTAGACAAAAGCAGCCTTTTAAAAAGATTTGTCAGAAAAACCCCACTAAACTCCACTGGGAGATACATGTCTCTATTTATTTTAAGGATGGTTCTGTTAGAAAGCCACTTTTCTGAGCAGAGGGCAGTGAGACAGAATCGGGAACTATTTACATCTGCAGGAAGCAAGGCCCACAGTCGCTCAGTGCTACTGCTTACTGATGACAGTTTCTCTCCTCTGGGAACTTCCAATGGAGTGGGAAAGACAAAACCTACAGCGACCCCGTGCCATGCCTGGAATTGTGGTCGCGTGCCAAGAACAAAATAAAAAACTTGAGCTCTGCTTGGCTAGGCATGTCTGTCATGATTTAAAATGTGCTAAAATGCAGACAGTTAGCAAAGTCAAATTAGCCTTTGTCCTGGAAATGTATGTAACTGGCTGGATGTGGGTTATTTTTTTCTATACTTTTCTGTTCTTTGTAAAATTTCTAAAATAAGCATATTTATGTTTTTTGATCCTATTATAAATGCAAGTGGGAGTCTGAAGAGGAAAATGTATATATTTTTGGCAATTGTCATAATAATGTTAACAAAAGCAAACACTTCCTAAGCAGTTACTTTGATGTCATGTACTGTTCTGGGTGGTTTTACATATAACACAGCTAATCCTTACAATCACCCTACAAGACAGGTAGAGCTAACATCCATTTTATAGATGAAGAAACTGAGGCACAGAGAAGTTAAGTCACTTGCCTAAGGTTACACAGGAGTTAAGTGGCTACGTAGGTTGGCTTCAAGTTTCCTAAATTAGTGAACATTATGAAGGAAGAGTGTACCTTAGGATTGGGCCAGGGAAGAAATGATTCTGAAGAGCAGAATAAGACAGGAGAAGAGGGGCTGGGATTGGATAGTCAAGTCCTAATCTGATTCAGTCACTCTGAGGAACTGCAGGGTATAGACAGACCTAAGAGATTCCAGCTTGTCTAGCCTGGCCTCAAGGAAGGGCTCAGAGAATTAGAGAAGTTGCACATGCAGCTGACTCAGGGGCATGGGGCATCGGGAAGCAGGTTGGTCCTGGCAGGGTATCCTGGAGAAGGTGTGGGCTAGGGGTCAGGTTGGGGTTAGAGCTTGGGGTTAGAGTTACATGTTAGGATTGGGTTTGGAGTTAAGGTTAGGGAGCTGGATTGGGGTAGAGTTCTGTGTTTGGACTAGGGCTAAGGGGTTGGGTAACCAGTAGAGGGAGGGTCTAGAGTTATCACTAACACAATGGTTTTAAAGCTCATTTGGGGAGTAGAGTTTGGGCATTAGGTTAGTACTAGAGTCGGGGTAGCTAGTCAGCCTCCAGCTCATTTTCATGGTTGATCACTTATGTGATCACTTAGTTGGGGTTTGAGAGAAGACTTGAGAGAACCTAAGAGAGTGATGGATGGTCAAGAGCAATACCAAACTCATAGCCAGGGTTACAGACCGATTAACTGTCTCTTGTAGAAAGAGAACAGGACTAAAGAAGAGCACCCGCACCCATGATAGAAACTAGCCTTGGGTTGGGGAGGGAACCATGACCCAGAGGTCCTGAGCACAAGGCAGAAGTTCTCAGATCATAACTGGGATATAGCCATAGTCAGGTGTCCTGCTACAGTAGCCACCTGGGAGGAAAAGCCCTGGGAGCTGAGGGCAGAGTTGAGTTACAAGGTGAAGTCTTAGTGTACATTTGTTTATGTAATTTAATTTTTAATAATGACTATTGTTTTTGAAACATAGTAGACCAGGGTGGCCTGGATCTTACAGAGATCTGCCTCCAGAATGCTGGAATTAAAGTTGTGTACCACTATGCCTGCTAATAATGACCATGTTAATGACAAAACTGACAATTTGTCAGTTCTTATAAGCTGGTACAAGTCAGTTAGAGCACACTACTGCTCTCCTATGTTCAGTCTTTTCTAAGCCCACCAGAGCTGTCTTTGCATCCCTGAGGCTTCCAGTTGAATTCTGTGTGAATACCCAGGAGGGCATTGTATCCTTGAGGATCATAGCATTCCAATTATGAGACAGCCTACAGTTTAGTTTGGAAAATAAAGTTGAAGTTCCCTTACTGTTGGTGTGCATGTAAATGCATTGTCCCTTTGGCTATGTAAATGATGCTTTGGAAGGAATGGTGCATTGCATTTTGGTAAAAGATTCAGGCTGAAACACCCTTTAGGGTACATACACACATGCGTGTTCCCTTTCTGTTAGACACTTATTGCCAGGTGCTACTTAAGCCTGTATATCCTCCTCACGCATCAGTTAGCTATTGTCCCAGCTATGCTATATAACAAACCACCCAAACTTATTCATGTATTAAAACAATAATTGTTTATTCTTCTTCTTCATGCTTTGGGGTATTGGTTTGATTTAGGCTAGCCTTGCCTGGACTTAGTTCTAAGGAGCAGGCTGGGTCTAGGCCTACTTCATGTATCTCTCTTCTTTGAACTACTAGGCTACGTAGGCTATCTGCTACTCCCAGTGCTGGCAGAAAACAAGAGAACAGGCCCGACTGCAGAGGCACATTGTTTTTCAATATTTTATTTATTATCTTATGTGTATACATGTATTGCCTGCATGTAGGTAAGTGCACCTGTGTCATGCAATGCCCACAGAGGACAGAAGAAGCTGTTGGATCCCCTGGAACTGGAGTTATGGACAGTTGTTAGCTGCCATGTGGGTGCTGGGATTCGAACCCGGGTCTTCTGCAAGAACAGTGTTCTTAACCGCTGAGCCATCTCTCCAGCCCCCAAAGACACATTTCAAACCTCTGCATAGATCACATCTACTAACATCCCATTGGTTGAAGTATGTCACATGGCCACACCCAGTCTCACTGGAACTCTGCTTTTAATGAGAGGAATTGTAAATCCTCAGGACAAAGTACAGTGTGGGGATAGGTGATGAATTGAGGACAATCATGCAATCTGCCATGCCATATGTTTGCCAGAGGGAATCACTCAGGAATCAGCTTTTCACCTGGAACTCACTGTCTAAACCTGTAGTACTAATAAGCTCGGGACTATAGAGGCAGAGAAGGGAGATCATTGTTATTCTAGTATATAACACTGTAGAAGACACAGCTCCTCAAATCTAATATCTTAATACAGTTTCCCTAGCTTTTTGAGGCCATGCCATATCTAGAAATGTGTCCGAGTAGTTTCTTTGCTTCATTGTTGCTCAGCTAGTTACTGCTATGGACATTTTTCTGCCCATTTTCTCTATAATACTTAGGTCACACCTGCCACCCATCTTTCTCCATCTGCTATAGCTGCCACCACTTCCATCCTGAGGGGCAAAGGAGAACGCAGAAAGTTCTAGGCATTGGATAGTTGGGATATGGTGGACACAGGAAAGTTTAGTAAGTAACCAGATTTGAATTGAAAATCCCCACTTTTTGCTAGCATGTGAATTTGTAGAAAGTTCTCTGGTGTTCAGTTCCCTCATTCACAATGTGAAGATAGTTCTATATATTTTATATGGTATTATGTGGTTTAAATGATCAAGGTTGTTAAAGTTCAATGCCATGCCTAACACATAAAACACATTTGATAGATGTTTTTGGTTGGGAGACAAGGTCACCAAATAAAATCCTATCTTGGATGGGGTTGAAAATCTTGATTGTTACTTTGAAACACATAGAGATGTGTTAAACCCTAAGCTGGTTGCTAATACAATGCCTATTGTTTCCCAGGAAGGTATAAGGTACCAGCCAGCATCCGTATGACCTTGAAGTGCCCTTCAGAAAACTCTAAATGGGTTCCTCTGCACCTGGAGGACACTTAAGTCATTGTACCCCTAGCCTGGTTCTCAGTTTCTGCATCTTTTTGGTTATTGTTTTGTTTTGTTTTTGAGATAGGGTCTCATAGCCCAGGCTGGCCTGAAACTTGCTGTGTAGCTGAGGATGAACTTGAACTTCTGATTCTCCTGACTCTAGCCAAATTCAAGGTCATGAAGCCTTTCCTGTATGTTTGTATGTTCTAGGAGTTTTATAGTTTAGTTATTTTGGAGTTCTTTTGTTTGTTTCATAGATTTTTTTTCTGCTAACAATATCTGATTTTTTGCTTACCAATGTATCATTTTAATCTCCATTTCACTGTCAGTCTGAACTGACATCCATACTTCCAGCAGCTAGAGCTAAGTGGGGGTGTCCACTGAATGAGCCACATAGAAAGAGAAGGGGCCTCTGAACTGGAGAGCTCAAAGGTCTTACAGAGGCTCTTAGAGGCCTGCTCATGGGTGACTGTGAGGATGAAATGGAATACAATGTAGAAATGCTGAGCACAGGGCTGGTGTACTAGAAGTCCTCAGTGCCTGGTGAATCTTGTTTTACACAAGATGCTGATGGCTCTAAGCTATTAAGAAGGAGGAGCCTCTTGGCTGGTCTTAAATGTTGAGTTCTTTTTTAATGACATAAAATAATCATCCAACTTTCTTCCATTGCATATGGATATCTATCTTCCTAGCACCATCTATTGATGAGATTATCATTTGCCAATTGAGTTGTTTTAGCATTCTTTTCAAAGAGCATTTGACTATGCATGAGTTTATTTCTGGCCTCTCTGTTTCACTTGTCTATATGGCTGTCTTTTATGCTAGTACCATTGTTATGATTACCGAACCCAGGTCCTCTGCAAGAACAGTCAGTGCTCTTAACAGCTGAGCCAGCTCTCCCACCCCTTGTTCTTCTTTTATTTTTCAAATTTGTTTTGGCTACCTGGGGTTCCCTAAGCTTTTGTATAAATTTTAGGATATTTTTCTATTTATTAAAAAATTTCATTGGGGTTTTGTTAAGGATTGCATGAGTTGAGAGATTTATTTGAACAGCACTGCCATCTAACCAGTATGACATATTTTAACCCATGTTTTCTATTTGTGTCTTCTTTAATTTCTTTCTTCAGTGCTTTGTATTCTCAGTGTAAAAGTCATCTCTTTGCTTAAGTTGAGTCCTAAGTGTTTTTCATAATTCCATTATATATAGAATTGCTTTCTTAATTTCCTTTTCAGAT
>NW_008359081.1:1010711-1035758 GCF_000622305.1 Nannospalax galili
CAGATATATATATGGCAACCAAATTTGTATGCTGACTTTTTATTCGGAAGACTTGTTGAATAAAAATTTATTATGAAGTTTTTTTTGACATGTGCTATCCTTAGCAAGTTGGAATACAGAGTTCTTAAAAGACAGCTTCAGTGAAAGAGCAAGGCAATATATGACTGAGATTATGGGTCTCTAAACAGTGCTTAGAAAATTAAGCTAAGTGGCTGGAGAGATGGCTCAGCAGTTAAGAGCACTGATTGCTTTCTCAAAGGACCTGGGTTTGATTTCCAGCACCCACATGGTAGCTAACAACCATCCATAACTCCAGTTCCAGGGGATCCGATGTCCTATTCTGACCTCTTTGGGCATTGCACAATACAGGTGCACTTACATACATGCAGGCAATACACTCATAAACATAAACATAAAATAACAAATAAAATATTTTAAAAAAGAAAAGTAAGCTGAAGCACCATTGGGGAGGGGAGTTTATCCAAATTCTAGGAACTTTGAAATTCATGGCATCATCTATTCCCCCCTTGAAATAAAAAAGAGTGGAATAATTGTATAACAGTTACCATTGTCTATTATATAATAGAAGGAAGTGGGCAGACTTTATCAGTAAATTCTCTTATAATACTCATGCATGTGACCTTTTTTTGTTTCCACTCAAATTTCTATTCCTTTACCCTTCTAGAAAGTTTTCTGATAACCAAAAATAGTTTCCACCATGCCAGCACAGGATATAAAGCACTGCACCAGGATTACTGATTACAGTGAGTAGACTGTACATGGTATTTCAATGTCACAATCACTAAGTTCACAATAAGAGATAATGATACCAGACAGGAAGGGGGCTAACTTTAAGGTTCTTTTCATAGGTCAGTGGACGACATCTTCTAACAAGCTTCTTAAGCACGTCATAGAAGGAACTGCTAGAGTATCATTGCAAAATGTCATTGCAAAGTAGGAACCAAGTTCAATTTATTGTATCTGAATTTTTCAGCTTGGAGACAGCATTTTTGGAGGTAAGTACATGTACAAAAGAACCAAAGGCATTCTTATTTTGTTACATATTGATAGTCACTTAAACTTTGAAAAACTCTTCTGAAATATTGATTCTCTGTCTTTTGGGAATTGTGGCAACATTATTGGATTACATTAAAACATCTTCTTCCGAGTCCATCAAAGTTCTTAAATTGCTTTTCTGGTTTGAATGTGAAATGTGCCCCCATAGGCTCATGTGTTTGAAAACTTGGTCCCCAGCTGTTTTTGGAAGATTGTGTAACGTTTAGGGGGTGGAGCCTTGCTGTAGGAAGTGAGTCTGTGGGGGTGGGCCTTGAGGTTTGATAACCCTACCTTACTTCCTGTTGGCTCTTTGCTTCCTGACTGTAGATACAATGTGACCAGTCACCTCACACACCTGCTGTCTTGCTGTCCCTGCCATGATGGATGGTATTGCTTTGAATGTAAGCCACAATAACCCCTTCTTCTTCAAGTTGCTTTTTATAGGGCAAATATGGACACCATAACAAGAAAACTAATGTAGCTGTCAGTGTCATAATCCACTATCACTATTTTAGATGCTTTGTTCTAAATATTAGATAGCTTTCAGGGTCTCAGGAAAGGTAAGAGAGCCAGGCTTGGAAGCTATCCAACCAGGTACAGTACAGCTAAAGAGATACAAAGCTCCTAACCTTTTTATGTGTTCATTCCAGACCCCCTCTCCTATTTCAATACTGATGGCCCAAGATACAGTCCCTGGCACACAGATTCTTTTACCACCATTTGGAAAAATGAATTTGGATTTGAAAACTTTACCGTAGTCACTGGCATAAAATTGGGCTAATACATTTCCTTACAAATTGTGCCAGTTTGAATCAGGGCTTTCTGTTCCTTGTCAGCCAGAATTATCCTAACTGCTAGGCAGGGCTAGGGATGTGATTCAGTGGCAGATTACTTGCCTAGCATGCATGAGGTCCTAGGTTTGATCCCTACCACCATTAAAAACATAGAATGTAAACCTCATAAGTAATTTTGTTTAGCAGGATGGCACTTTCTTGTAATCCTAGAATTCAGTAGGCAAAGGCAGGAGGATCACCTTAAGTTCAAGGCTAACCTGGTCTGTGTAGTTTCTGGCCAGCCAATGTTACATAGTGAGACTCTGTTTAAAAAAATAAATTATCCTGATCTGAAGATGCAGTTCAGTGGTAGATCACTTGCCTACCATGTGTGAGGCCCTGGGTTCAGTCCCCAGTACCACTAAAATATTATCCTAATTGGTAAGTACCCTGACCCCATCAGTCTGCCTGGTAGCCAGAGTTGAGTTGAGTCATATCCCAAAGACCCCTTTATAGAAGTTCTATAGGTAGAGAGTGATGAGAAGGATCTCCCTAAAGGGACTGTACCTGAGAACAGATGAGATAAACACAGTATAATCTTATAGGTTAGTCCTAGGCTTCCCAGGTTTGAGTTTGGGGCTGGTTTTAAGTTCTCTCAGACAGAGACTCCCCTGAAGTTTTGCTCTCCAAGGGAAATAAAGGGTCAAGGCTGGAATCCAAGATGCACAAGGACAGGGCAAGAGCATAGAATGTCACCATGGAGCAGATCCAAAGACAAATCAGGCATCTCTTCTGGAGAAGAAATGGCTACCCACGCTATTCATGTTGTCTGTTTGTTCATGTAGTCCCTGAAATTATTATGTACATAATTTAAAATACAAGTATCTTGGGGTTGGAGAGATGGCTCAGCGGTTAAGAGCACTGACTGCTCTTGAAGAAGACCCGGATTCAATTCCCAGCACCCACATGATGGTTACGAACCGTCCTTAACTCCAGTTCCAGGGGAATCCGAAACCCTCTTCTGATGTCTACGGCATTGCATGACACAGGTGCACTCACATACATGTAGGCAATACACTGATACACATAAAATAAAAATTTAAAAATATAAGTATCTTATTCATCTGTTAATGGCCATGGAAACATTATATTTAATAATCACCACTCTTCATCTTGGAAAGAGAAGTAAAATTACTCTAAATATCAGACTTTCAAGTCAGGCAGATGGGTACTATTGTCCTACTTTCATTTCTGTTGCTGTAATAAAATATCCGGACAAAAGCAACTTTGAGAAAGGGTTGTTTCAGCTTACAAGTCCAGGTTATAGCCCATCATTGCAGGAAAGTTAAGGCAGGACTTGAAGTAGCTGGTCACATCCACACTCAAGAGCAGAGAGAGAATGAATGTGCACGTGCCATACTCAAGTTCTTCTATATACTCCAGGGCTCAGTCCATGAAATGGTGCTACTCACGTTCAGGATGCGTCAACCCACCCCAATTAATGTAAACAAGACAATCCCTTACAGACACATTCACAGGTGAATCTAATATAGACAATCCCTCATTGAAATTCTCTTCCCAGGTAATTCCAAAGTTAACAAATAAAACTAACCATCACACCTGTGGTATGTTCGTGGTACTCAAGTTTGGGTTAAGAGTAGTTATGCTGGGATAGATTAGTCTTTCTATTTATAAATTCACCTCAGAATTTCTCTACTGTTTATAAACATGTACTTCTTTGAAATATTTATAACATCTTATGAGTCTTCTCACAAGTTAAAGGGTTAACTAAAATCCCTGGCAAGTGTTGAAAAAAAGGAGTAGCTATGCTGGGGCTGAAGGTGTGCACCACCACACCTGGGAGAAATGGCTGTTTTTCATTTGTTTTCCCCAAGTATAGAAAATGAGGGAGTGGTGGTTATGGAGGTGCACTGCATAGATCTTCCGCCAAGAGAGAAGTTGCTCAGCTGTCAAGAGTGCAGTTAGTTGTCAGCATCTTTGGTCAATGACCAAGCACAGTGTGGGGACTAGAGCTGAGACATCCATAAGCAGCACAGGATTCCTGTCATAGGCAGTTTTTGTGATAGTGCTCCTTGGGAATTTGCCTGTGGCTTTGCTAGAGAAACATCACAGTTTGAAGCTCTCCCCACTGGGTCCTGATTTCCACACCCCATGCTCACATTTCCTTTGACAGAGGTCAGAACTACATGGTGGTCTGAAGATTTTCCCATCCTGATCCAACTTCTTCCCCTTTTATTTTTCCTGAGTGTTACTCACCCAAAAGATATCTCTAACGCTCTTGTCTCATCACCTGCTTCCTTAAGGTCTCAATTGATATAATTTTCTATTATCCATTTTCTCTTTATTTCTAGAAAAGTATTGAGATTGTCTTTTTTTTCATCTTCTCACACCATGATAGAAAAACCTCACTATTCCCTTTTTCCTGTATGCCACAGAGAGCTGATGTCCGTGTTCACTCCTTTCTGTCTCACAAATGGTACAAAATGGAGCCCAACTGCCTGCTTTAGGTTTCTGTTTGTTCAAAATAGACTTTCATGTATCACACCTGGGTTTCAACTACCAAGGATGACCCTGAACTTCTGATCCTCCTGTTTCTACCTCCCAATTGCTGGAATTATAGGCTTACACAGTCACACCTGGTTAATGCAGTGCTGGGGACTGAACTTGGGGGTCTCATGCATGCTAAGCTAACACCCTACCAACTGAACCACATTCCCAGCCTTGTCTTGGATTTTGATGCAAATGTATATGAAGCTGGACAGGTTTCAGCAATATTCCATAACTAAAGATAGCCTAACTAGGCTCTTATCAGCCCTTATAGCCAGAATTTCATGACTACAGAGACTGAGAGGTATTAATTTTTAGTAACTTTAACTTTCTTTGGGTTTTAGAGCCCATAATGAAAGCAAGAGACCCTCTCCAGTCAAGTATCAATTCAGCCTTATTCAAGACACCGTCTACAGACCCCAGATTTGACAGGCTACATTCTGGCCAAGCCAAGCTGTCATAGTCAAGAGGAAGAATCAAGACCTCACAAGATGACTGATACAAAATCTTCCAACTTGCGACTCAGCATGGAAGAATATGGGATGGAAAGGCTGCACCAGGGGACCAAGCAGAGTAGAAGGAAAAAAGGTATTGTTGGTAGCATGGATAGCATGGCCGAGCTCTCTTTGCTAATTTGTCCCTGAAACAATGTGGTTTACATTTACTCCCCTACCTTGACCTGACCCTCCTGAACCTTCTTGAGGAAACCATGGACACATCACACAGCCTCTCTGGCTTCAGTAGGCCTTGGTTCTAAAATCCCTAGGGGATCGAGTGTAAGCCTAATAATAAAGGATCACAGTCAGCCCTCTGTATGATTTAAAATATGCAAGAGGCAGTGTATAGTTAAAAGCAAATCCTATGCCATTTTATGTAAGGGACTTGAGCAGCCTTAGATGTTGGTACCCTGGGGGTGCTGGATTTGGTTCCCAGCAGGAACTGAGGGACAGCTGTACTGCGTGCCCCTTTATGTATTTCACGTGTACTAGCTCAAAGCCATACAATAAAGCAGATACTTTCATTAGCTCTATTTTATGGCTGAGTAAACTGGCCTAAGAGGTTCAAAACCTTACCTAATGGGTTACAAATAACAGTTTCCATCTGAGCAAAGCCCTGGCCAACTCCAGAGCACTTGCTCTGAAACCTTGTCTTTACAGAAAATTCCAGCATGAGTACACTATTAATCTATGATCCAACCTTGATACTTCAGTGTGAATTGAGGGCCCCGTATGCTCCAGTAAGACCTATAATTGCCCACTGAACTATACTCTTTCTGGTCTTGGCCCAGTGTGGTGTAATGACACTTGTTCCTGTTTAACAGGGAAGAGTGTGAGGATTAATGAGGTGATGATTGGTAAGTGTTTTGAATCTGTTTAATAAAAGCTTGGTCTCGTGGGCTTCCACATGGGAAAAGAATGATTTTTAATAGGAGCGAGAAACTGATGAACACTCAGTAGCAAGAAGCATTTTGTTTTCAGATGGCAGTCTCTTCAGCCAAGAGCTATCATTTTGTTTAATGATTTCCAACCTGAATAAGCAGTCTAACAAGTGAGCCTCAAAATCAGCTAGTCAACCAAAAGGCAAACATTTTTTGTAACCAGGAGATAGGGGAGCTTTATAGCCTTTAAACAGTATAATCTGAGAACACCCCCTGCCATCTTCCCAACCAGCAGCATAAAATACGTGGGTTTTAATCATTATACTGCAATGGTTGGAACAGTCAGCTGATAGGAAGCTTAAATCTAGTTTATTCCTGGGGGAGAAAATAAGCTTAGAACCATGTGGTGTGTTTATTTTATTTATATGTTTTCAAACTGTCTGCAAAGGATTAAGAATCCAAGCACTATAAACATGGCAGTCAAGTAACACCTTCTTAAAGTGATGTGCTAAGCCCACTGGAACATACAAACGAAGCCTATGGAAGAAGAAGAAAAAAAAAACAATGCAGAAGCCTGCATCCCAGCAGTTCCTTGTTCGAAAGAGCCATCAGCACACACTTTGGGCTACACTTTGGTCCACTAACATCAATATAGGTCCTCCTTGAACTATTCATGGCCCTGGACATTTACATGCCTCTCCAAGCCCCTGTCTCCTCTCAGGATATCTTGAACTTGCCCTCATAAATGTCTCCATACTTTTTATGATTGTTGTTAGCTTGAACTTCTCCTACCATACTGTCAACTCCATGCCATGGATCTAATACCTAATACAGAGTCAAACTTCTAAATATTTGTGGACTTCTGTTCTCTTGAGTGGAATGGGGAGGAATGGGTAGAAAGAGAAAAATAGAGACTGAAATTTTCTTTAATCTTTCAGATCTCATCATAAAACTGTACATCATCTAGTTAGATTTTGATTTTATTTAGTTGCGTGTGTGTGTATGCATGTGTGCACACGGGGCTTGCACACATGTGCATGTGCTTGCACATGCAAAGGTCAGAGGGCAGTTTGTGGGAGTCAGTTCTCTCCTTTCACCAGGTGGATTCTGGGGATTGGACTCCAGTTTGACAGCACGAGCTTTTACTCACTAAGCCATCTCCCCAGCCTGCTTTCAGTTTTAGAAATCTATGGTGCTGGAATCTGCACAGTCTGCATGGTCTGTAGATGGGTCTGAGAAAGTTCGAAACTTTCCCAGCAGTCTTTGTGTCAATACTGCACTCTTTGGTAAGGAAGAAGCCTTTAGCATGACTGGGGATCTGTTAAGTTTGATAAAGTTTCTCTTCCCTGAACAATAGGTTCATAGTCCAATGACAAACAGTGGAATTTTTTTGAGATAGGGTCTTCCTGTAGCTCTAGCTGGCCTAGAACTCACTATGTAGCCTAGGCTGGCCTTGATCTCATAGAGATCCACCTGCCTCTGCCTCCTGAGTACTGGGATTAAAGGCATGTGCTACCACACCTTGCTAAGCAGCGGGATTTAGAGTCAGGAAGGGCCTGCTTCAAATCCTACTCTTTATTTACCAGCCCTGTGGTTTGTGGCTATTGTAGAAGCCTTGAAAGCAAGTCACTCAGACCTCTTGCCACAGAAGTGTTATCGAAGGTTGGCCCAGCTCTGGTGGACTCCTTTGAGTAGATGTCTGTCTGAGACTTTGCTGGAGCTAGGTCACGCCCTGGGCCTTTCCCTTCCCATTTGTTTCCTTCCCTGTCTTCTTCACAAGGGTCATACTGGCATCTGACATCAGATGGCATCACCATCTTGAGGCATGCCCTTCATTCCCCTGCCCTCTCCCTCTGAGCCCTTCAGGGACATTTCCCCTGTGCATCTGTTTTAGTTTTCTTTGTATTACTGTGATAAAACACTGACCGAAAACAACTTGGGAGGAAAGGGTTTATTGTATCTGACACTTTTAAATGACAGTCTATCTTTGAGGGTATCAGGTAGAAACCTGGAGATAGGAACTGAAGCATAGACCATGGAGTGAATGCTGTGTACTGGCTTGCTCCTGGTCTGTGCTCAGTCTGATTTCTTTCTTTTAAAAAAATTATTGTTTTTATTTTATGTATATGAGTGTATTGCCTGTATCTGTGTAAATATACCCCTGTCATGCAGTACCCACGGAAGTCAGAAGAGGGTGTCAGATTCCTCTGGAACTAGAGTTATGGACCATTGTTAGCTGATATGTGGGTGCTGGGAATCAAGCCTGGGTCCTCTGCAAGAGCAGCCGGTGCTCTTACAGCTGAGCCAGCTTTCCAGCACTCAGTCTGTTTTCTTATACAATCCAGGACCACCTGCCCAGGGGTGGCGTGGCCCACAGTGGGCTGGGCTCTCCCACATCTACCAGCAATCAAGAAAATGCCTCACAGATGTGGTCATAGGCCAATCCAATGGAGGAAATGCCTCAACTGAGGCTCCCTCTTCACAGGTGTGTCAAGTTGACAATCTAAGCTATCCAGCACAGTATCCCTTCCTGGCCTTTGATTAACATGGCTAGTCACCTAGCCTCCACAACTCAGTATCCTTACTTGTTAAATGGAGCTACAATAACTTGCCTTTAGGAGCGCAGTGAGAATTAATATAAATAACTTCGGAAGAGCCGGGCCCCTACCACATATAAGCTGTCATAAATTCCCATCTTTTTGCCTCCATGTTGCCTACTTTTACCCATTCCCCTTGACATTGTCTCCTTTGAAGTAATCTGTAGCTGTTATCTTCAGGTCCAAGGCAACAATAGCACGATACCCCTCCACCTGCCCATCAACCAATGTTAATATACTCATGATAACAGAGTTTTAATGTAGGTCCTCTAAGCAATAGCCCATAAGCCATTCTAATGATGGAACAGCTTAAGTAAATGGCAGCCTGCCTTTTGTACCCTCCTAAGTCCCCTTAGTGGTAGAAGGAAGGGCCTTCAGCAGTCTCTTCCCTTTCTCCAATAAAACTCTATTGTCAGTGAGGATATGTCACTTGGGGAGCCCTGGTGTTCTACTCTGTGGCTAGTTGCCCAGTCTTTCTGCCCACAGACAGGATGCACCTGGAGGTTGAAATGCTTAGGCTCCCTTTCCACTGTGTTCTGGAATGTCCTTTGAAGTGCTCTATTCCCAATTCCTTCCCTTATAGGCTGGGCTGAAGTGCTATTTGGAGCAAATAGAACAGGGCTTGCTTACCCCTCTTGGTTCTCATATTTGGAGCATGGTACAGGGAAAGACCCATTTGGTAGACACAATAAGCAGGTTGTGAGCAAGATCTACCCTGTCCTCTAATAAGAAGGACAAAGTACTGCTATTGCTGGTCAAAACTCTCTGGGCTGGCCCCTGCAGCTCACAAATGGCCAGATACTCTAGGATACACCTGGCACTAATTACTTTAACTTTTGAACTAGGATTAAACTGAGTGTCTGGGTTTCATTACTAAGTAATTCAACTTTTTAAACCTTCCTGAAAAGCCCTTACCCTTAACTCTTCCTTTCTGTCTTTCCTAGTGCAGTGTCACATGTTCAAACTTGAAGTAACATTTCACACCATCTTCCTTCGTCTAACCCATAGGGCCAGAAACTCCTCTGCAATTAGATGGCCCCAAAGAGTTCAGAAGAGGATGTCTGAGCTGTTTCTCTGTCCTTGATGACATGTTCTTTCTAAGTCCTCAGGAACCTTATGCATGGGCTCACTGCTATACCTAGGACATGGCAGGTGAAAGTTCAACAAACAGAAATGAGAAAAAGCAAATGCTACTTGTGAACACTGAAGCTGTGAATGAGCCTGGGTAGCAGGTCCTGTGGGAATGGTACCCATATTCTTTTATCTGTCTGCGTTTACCATTCCCATGCATGCTGATAGCATCCTTCTCCAAGCCCCTGAAACTCTCAGGCTGAGGGTTTTTGTGGGCTTGCCCAAACATAGAGCAGGATGGAAGGAAAAAGAGCTGGGAATGGTTCTCAGCCAGTGATGGCAGAAGATGGTGTGTCACTGCTGCTTCCTTTCCCTTTCCCCCAGGGTGAAGTGGCTCTAACACAGCCTTTTTCATTTGAGTTATCCCAATTACCCACAGTGGCACCCTGGTGAATAACATACCCTCTACTTGTTATTGTCCCTGTTTCACATGCCCACTTCCTTTCCAGTACCTCCTCACCCACCTCTCAAGCTATTTGTACTCAGGTCTTTGTCTTTAGGTTTGTTTCTGTGAGAACTCAGCCTAGAATTGACCATATAAGAATAATGATCGATGGAAAGAAAGATGGTGTAATGATGTATGCCCTGGCAGCCAGCCTCGGGGCCTGGGGTGCACTGTCTCCCAAGAGGCTGAGTGCATGTCCTGGACCATGTGAGTAACCTTATCACACAGGACCAATAGTTTCCTGATCTTAGCAGTTTTTAAATTGGTCTCAAAATTCTGAATTCAGGACTTGGCAAGTAAGAAAGATATAATTTGAGAGTCAAGAAGGCAGCGGCACAGACATGGGTACCAGAGCAATGGTGGTGGAGGTGGCTCTCAGTGCAGTGAGGCAAGGATGATGAGGAACATTTTGTACCCCTGAGACCTGGCCATGCACTCCTCAAGGGCCTGGCCTGGGGTGTGGTGAGGGTGGGGAGTTTTAAGTGAGAAATGACCTTCATGTTTCAATTAGAGGACTTAAAATATGATTCCAGTAAGAAGATATCTCATCCCTCTTCCCCTTGACCATGGAAGATGATATGAAAACAGATGCCAGAAATAAAAGAGAAAACAACTGGACCCTTGACCATGAAAAAGAAAAGATTTGATCCATTTGTCTTCTTGAGCAGAAGCAAAAAGTGATTTTCTCCAATATTGATGTCTCTCTAGGAAGAAATTCAAGCCAGCAAGTAACTGTTGCCTCTATTTGCTGCACAGAAGCCAAAACATTCTTTCTTAAACAAAAGTATAATCATGTGGGCAGAGTGATGGAGACAGGAAAATAGTAGGAATCAGCATAATTGAAATTGTGACCCCTCCCATGAGCTTGGAGCTGTGGTCCCCTTGGATGAACCTGAAGCTGTGGTGCCCTCCCGTGAACCTGGAGCTATGGTCTCCTCCTGTGAGCTGAAATTTTGGTCCCCTCCTGTCACCCTGGAGCTGTGGTCCCTCTTGTGGAGCCAGAGCTGTGGACACCTCCTATAAACCTGGAGCTGTGGTCCCCTCCTTTGAGCTGGAGTTGTGCTCCCTTTCTGTGAATCTGGAGCTGTGATCTTTCTTCTGAGCCAGAGCTGTGGTCCCCAACCATGAGCCATAGTTCCACATTCCTCTGGTGGTAGACTGATGGTAGAGCAGATTTGAGGATAGAGGACTTCCCATTGTTGGGCAGCCATTTCAGCCTTCTCTGAGTGGCTGTATTCCCCACAACCCCCTCCTCCTGAGGTCCCAGGCTGTGGATGGCACTGACTTTGCCTCTGTATTCGGCTTATGCTGGGGACAGGAGAGTTTTCTGTCATTTGCAGATTCTAATCTTGGGAAGACTGATTCTCAAGAATGGACTTCTTACCTCCCTTGGTGGCCAGCTATGGTCTTGACTCCACACATCCTGGGTACCCAGGCCTTGATGTTGGACCTTTCCCATTCCCAGATACCAGGAGGTTTTCCATCATTTTTCTATTACTCTTTGTATTAGTTATTTTTCTGTTGCTGTGATAGAAACACTGACCAAAGTAACTTATAGAAGGAAGAGTTTATTTGAGCTTATGGTTCCAGGGGAATTACAGTCTATTATGGTGGGGAGGCATAGTGGCAGGAGGTGGCTGGAACAGTAGCAGAAAGCAGAGCACACACATCTTCAAGCAGGCACAGGAAGCAAGAGCACAACTGGAGATCCAGCAAGGCTTAAGAATTCTCTAAGCCCACCCCCAGTGACATGCTTCCTCCAGTGTGGCCATGCCTTTTAAAACTTCCCAAAACAATGCCATCAACCAAGAATAAAATGTTTAAATACTTGGGGCTTATGGGGAACATTCTCATTAAAACCATCACATTCCATTCCTTGGCCCCATAGGCTCATGAGCTTATAAAATGCAAAACTCATTTAGTCCAACCTCAAAAGTCCCCATAGTCTTTACCAGTCTCAATACTATTCTAAATTCTACAGTCTAAAGTCTCTTCTGAGACATAGGGCAATCTCTTAACTGTAAGCCCCTGTAAAATCAAAAGACAAATTAAATACTTCCAACATAAAATGGAACTGAATACACATTACCATTCCAAAAGGGATGAATAGAGGCATAATGAGGAAATACCAGACCAAAACAAGATAAAAACGCAGCAGGGCAAACACCAAATCCAGTAGTTCCATGTCCAACTTCTAGAACTTTACTTCCAAAGGGCTTAGATGGCTCAGCCTCTCCAGCTTTGCTGTATGCAGCATACATCTCTCTCTTGGGCTGGTACCATTCCCAGTATGGGGCTCTCCTTGGCATATGTCTCACAGCTCTGGCATCACAAACATCTTGAGGTCTCCACTGCCAACCAGGCTTCTCCATCACAGCTTTACACAATGGCCTATCAGAGCCTTCTTTATGCAGGGACCCCCTGCTGCACACTGCCTGGCCTCAGAGGCTCTGAAACTGAGGAGGAAGAACAGACAGCCCCTTCACTTTTGCATCTTTCATGCCTCTAAAGCCAGTACCAGGTGAATGACACTGCCAAGTTTGGCTACACGTTTGCAATGGACATCATCCTGCTTCATCCACTTAGAAGCTTTTCTTTTCAGTGGTTTTCTAGTAGAAAACTCCAGCAGCATTTTCCTTTCACAAGCTGGAGGCTTAGCTGGATGTGGTTTTGCCTTAGAGGCACTCTCTTCATTGTTAAAGGCATCTCCTTAATCACTTTAATCTCCTTATCAAAGGGATCCTCTCTTTTAGCACATGCCAGGCTCCAACATTAATCTTCCTGGTGTTCTTTTTCAGTTGAAACTGTATATTCTGTATTTCTTTCTGCCTCATTTGCTCTTTTTTCACTGTAGATCTGCATAATATTCACCATTAATAGCCATGCCACCATTTCTATGTTAAGCTGTCTTGAAATATCCTCTGCCAAATATGCTTTTCAACTTAGCTTCAGGCAAGCTTTTAGGCTGTGGGAAGCCAGCAGCCAGAATCTTTGCTAAAATAGCCCAATTGTTGTTGTTCCTTCTAGAATGGCCCATTAAGCTCTGCTTACAGCAGTTAACCAAGTCCAAACTTTCAAAGTCTTCCACATTCCTCCAAAAACCCACATGGTTAGGTTCTTCACTATGGGTGCGCGGGGATCTCGGGGTGCCAGCTGCTGGGTGTGGCCCCGGTCTCCCACGGGCCGCTGGGGTGCGGCGGGTTGTGCACCGCATTGCTGTGGGTCTCCGCGACTACTGGGTGCTGGCGACTCTACTGATTGCTGCGCTCCCAGGCGGGTTCCATCCCAATCTACTGTGCACTCCCTCTGGGTTCGAGATCTGTCAGCTGCTGGGTCACGAGGGGAGGTGCAGGATGGCGAAAGCAGGGTCTCCGTGAGTCGTGGTTTACAAAGAGACAGCCCTCTCTGGAGAGACTGGATCATAGGCAGTAAGACACAGAACTCAGCTCAGTCAGACTCAGTGGTACAGCTTCTTTATTCAGTGACTCAGCTCGGCTCCAGGTCTTAGTGATTCAGCTCCAATTTATTAGGGGGAAACCATCAGTGGCAAAAGCCTTAGTGGATAGGTGCTTTCAGGATGCCCCATTTACATGTGGTGGTGGGCTTCTGCCAGGCTGCCAGACATTGCCTGATTATCACACAGGAAAACCTGGCAGTTTCAGAGCCAGAGGCCATGTTTCTGTGATGGCTACTTCAAAGATGAGTCAGGAAGAGAGTGGGAAGGCGCCCTGCTGATAAAAGGAGCCTCTGCATATGAACGCTGAGCCCCGTGGGCTATCCGGACATGGAGAGACTGCTACCTTACACAGCAGGGGTCCCCAACACTTCACAGCCAACATCCTACTCCTGGTATTAATTTCTGTTCTAGTTTGTTTCTCTTTTGCTGTAACAAAACACTCTAACCAGTACCAACTTGGGGGAGGAAAGGGTTTATTTGGCTTACATCTCCTGGGTCAACATTCATCAGGGAGCCCAAGGTAGGAACTCAGGACAAGAACCTGGAGGCAGGATCTGGAGTACAGGCCATAGAGGAACACTGCTTACTGGCTTGCTCCCTTGGCCCCTGCTCAACCTGCTTTCTTATACAACACAGCCCACCTGCCCAGGGGTGGCACCACCCACAGTGGGCTGGGCCTTCCCACATCACTCAATAATCAAAAAGATTCCCCACAGGCATGACCACAGGCCAGCCCGATGGAGGAAATTCCCCAATTGAGGCTCCCTCTACTCAGGTGTGTCAAGTTGACAACTAAAGCTATCCAGCACACTCTTCTACAACACCAGTGTAGCCATATCTGTGCTCTGCAGAAAATGTAAAACACATAATTGAACTTCTATAGATAAAAATCAGAGTCTGGGAAGATAAAAATAAAAAAAGAAAGGAAAAATGAGTAATGATCATGAGAGAATGTACTAGTCTTTGAAAACAAGCCTTCCTAATGAACTCCAATTTTTTCTGGTTGTGCACCTTTATTAGTACATCTCCCATTATATGTATAATTACTATCATTTTGTGGTTCTATGGATGAAGCCCAAGGATTTGGGCATGCTCATAAGGTGCTCTATTACTGAGCTACATTCCCAGCTCTATGTATAGTTATTTATAAATGCTATAGTATTATCTAGTATATTAAGGCTATGCTTTGGGCAGCTATAGATTTATATTCCCAATAGGTACCTGAATAATTAAAAATTCTTGAAACAATCTTTTTTGTTACATATTTGAATAGACAGCCATTGTTCATTCTTTTCTATTTAGTTGGTGTATTGATGAGGTAGGAACAGGTGCGCCTTGGTTTCTTTGTGTTCTTGGTCACTTCATTTCTTTGTTGATGTATATGGCCAGGGGGTATCATGAAGCCATGACTGCTTTGGAAAAGGCAGGTTGTCATTGTTTTAAGTACACTGGAGAAAAAATGCCCTAGGAGGAGAAGAAATGTAATATTTATTTCATTGTCAAGAGGAGAAATCTAACAGTTTCTGGTTGATTATTCTTGTCTTATCAATATTATTTTCAAACAAAGGTACCTTTGGAAAATTCTTCAAAGTCACTAGTCATTTTAATGAGGCTTGACTTTGCTGTAACTAGATACTAAATTTCCTAAGCACACTTTAACCAGAGAGAAAAAAATGGTAAATGATAAGGTTTGTCCCTTCAATTAAGGAACTCTTAAGATAATTTGAGTATGTTCTTGTCTTTACTGTCTGACCTTCAAATAAGGATGGGGATGACATCAATCTTTAGTATGTGCTAGCTGAGTTTCTGGAGATACATACAATGAAAGTTTGCTGTCTTTTCATCCTTTGCCCCAGTGGATTATCTTGACCACTCTTGAGGTGTGTACTTCCTAGTCTGGAGACTGTTTTCTTGCATCCAGTGCTGATTCTTCCACCTGTCCTATGTGATGCACCCAGATTCCTGTG
Source organism: Nannospalax galili (assembly GCF_000622305.1). NCBI lineage: Eukaryota > Metazoa > Chordata > Mammalia > Rodentia > Spalacidae > Nannospalax > Nannospalax galili. The sequence continues at coordinate 1,026,084 of NW_008359081.1, forward strand.
CCTCCCTAAGCTCCACAGGCCACTGTGCTGTAGTCATCCCTGCCTTTTCCCTCCTTTAGCTCTTTGTTCCCATTACTGATGTGTGTCCCCATTTCATTTTCATCCATACTTTGCTTACACTTCCTTTCTCAGGCTGCTCTATCCCAGAGTAGTCTTACCCTGTACCAAATCCCTGGAACCTGTCTAGTCCTTGCCATGCTTAAAAAAAACAAAAAACAAAAAACCCAACACCTCATTGTGGGGCTGGAGCGCACTGGCTACTCTTGCAGAGGACCAGGGTTCTATTCCCAGCACCCATATGAGAGTTAACAGCTGTCTTGTAACTCCAGTTTCAGGGAATCTGACACCCTCTTCTGGCATTGCACAGCATGGATGTTCTGATGTACATGCAGTCAAAACACTCAATAATAATAATAATAATAAATTAATTAATTAAAACTGTCATTGTTTACTTGTCTCTGGAGTTGAGCTCTAAAATCTGTCCCCCAACACTGGGTGAATGGGCAATTGCTAATAGACATAAGGGTTCCCTTGTTTGGAGTGGCAAAAATGTTTTAAAATTGGATTGTGGTGATGGTTATATAACTTCATGAAGATAATAAAAAAAGACCAAGTTGTATACTTTAAGTGGGTGAATTGTGTGGTTTGTGACATATCTCAATAAAACTGTTTTACTATGGTCAACTTGTTGGCCAAGGGAAAACAAGTATTAGCAAATCCCTGAGGTCCCATTTGCCTCAAATGTGATTAATATATTTATTTCAAAAGATACCATGTAAAGGAATACATAATATATAATAGAGCTAACAATGTTCTATATTGTTTTTAAGTTTCTAAAGAGATTGTGAACAACTTTCTATACCATGGCAGTCTTTAACAACTTAAAAATTTAATAGCTACCTATCATTCTATTGCATGGCTGATCCTTTATTTAACTCTCTTTTTCATTTGGATGGTCTAACATGGAGCTATTATTAAACTCACTGATTAAAATCAGGCCAGTGAGTTTGTTATTTTTGACTGCATCTGTGGCCCTGTTACAGTGATCAGTGCAGAGTCTCTCTTTAAAAAAATCCTTTTACTAAAGCATATGCATGTGGGAACATGTAGATTTCATAAATGTGTGGGTGGATATACCTCATTAAGTGGACTCACTAAGTAACCAGCACCCAGCTCCAGGAACAACAGGCCTAGCAGTTCAGAAACCCTGTTCATGCCCTCTGTCTGCCAGGAATATTTTTTCAGTAGAGTATCAGCTGACAGTGTATCAGACTGCTGAACCTAACATCTAGCATCTCTCTTTGGAGCAGGGCCAGTGAGGATGACACAGCTTGCCACTTAATGTAAATTGCAGTCTCTCTGTTCTCTGTGCCTGGCCACTCCTACTTGGAGTTCTCTGGTATGTGGTAACCTTAACCCTCACCTGTGTGTCAATTCTATCTTGTGTGGCACTTCAGTAACTGAGAGGGTAGTGGGAGGTGGAGTTGGGCTGGGTTGGCTGAAGGTCAGCCTCTGGCATGTGGTAGCCTTCTTTGGCCCTATACACCTGACAGACTGGGAAAAAGGGCCTACCTAAGCAGTTTTGAACAAGGGCCAAGTGTTATAAACTAGTCATCCTGAGCTTGGTGATTTATTGAAATCCCCAGGAACCTGAAACGTAATGATGCCTGGGACCCACCTCCAGAGATTCTGATTTAGTTGGCCTGATGTGTGGCATAGGCATGGAGATTTTTTTAAACAGTGTTAATGAACATTTATTATTAGCTGTGAAAGAGAAACACATAGCAATATGTAATTATATCAGCTATGTTTCTTTCTTAGTCCATGTTGCTATAACATAACACCAAAGGCTGAGAAGGTTAAAAAACAGAAATTATTTTCTCATAGATCTGGAGACTTGGAAATTCAACATCAATGTGCCAAAAGATCCTCATGGCTGGTGAGGGCGCAGTTCCTGTCTTGCTGTCTGTCTTCTCCTTGTGTCCTCTAGCAAAGAATAGAAAAAGCAATCATCTCTTCAGTCTCTCCTCTAAAAGGGCACAAATCCTGTTCATGTCTCCACTCCATATAGAAGAGGACACTGCGAAGACCACCGATCAGGCAACTCCATGGGAGTGGGGCAGCAGTTTATTTGAGAACAGACCACTGGGCTGCCTCTCAGGGAGCAGGGAAACAGCAGCAGAGAAACAGCAGTGAGCAGGGGGAGTCAGACATCTTTTATAGGTAGTTAGGTGGTTGAGTAACTTTCCATGACGTAGTCTGGGCAGTTTAGCTCAGGATTGGTCAGTCTCCCAACAAGAAGAGGGACTTGCCAGGGCTAAGTTCCAACCCACCATTTTAGAATATTGAAAGCTGCGTTGCCATTTTAGGAGCCTGCCAGGAACCTAACATTCCAGCCTTTTGTTGATGATAAGGGGCAATAATGACCTTTCTTTAGCTACTTCTTGCTGGACAGGGATGTTGGCAAAGAGGGGAATGGTCTCAAAAGGCTGGAACATTGGAGTGTGGGGTTAGGCGGGGAGGTGATGGTAGGAGACCTCAAGGAATTCAGTTAAGAGCATCTGGTTCACTGACCATCGGGACATCTCATTGACTCTGTCCTGACCCAAACTCTGTCAGAGGGTGAGCGAGACTGAGGAAGGCAGATGGTCTCATAATCTCAGGTCTGGTGTGTTGAGTGGTGGGAGCCAAGGAGCATGTGTGCATGGTCAGCAGCATGGTTCGTTAAGAGGGAACTGGGTCATAAGTAACCCAGTCATTCCTCTTCCAGGTTTCAAGCACCATATGTATGGAAGAGGACATGGCAAAGACCACCGACCAGGCAACTCCATGGTGGGGGGCGGGGTTCAGCAGTTTGAGAGCCATCAGACTGCCAGGCTGCCTCTCAGGAAGCAGGGAAACAGCAACAGAGAAACAGCCAGCATGGAGATTTTTTTAAGTGCCCAAGTGATTAGACTCTTCCTTGCTGAGGGTTGAATGCCATGTCTCAATGACACTATAATGACTATGTGACCTGTGCTTTTTTCCTTAGAATGCTTGCTCAACACTGTTGTGATTATACCCTACTCCCTCCATAGACTGAGATGGTAGTCTCTAACATGGAGGTCAACATAGTGGGTCATTGAGTTTGAATGAGAATTAAAATGAGTTATGAAAGTCACTCCTTAAGCATATTTGATGTGCTTTCCCACCTCTCCTACAGGTGGTGTAGCTTGACTGTGCTTATCAGAAGAAAGGATGGTAAAGAGACTTGCAAAGCCATCATACCTGATCTGTCTAAATTGGTTCCTGTAGTTCCTGTAGAGACACAAGCCTTTGGAAGGATGCTCCATAGGCAGGGAGGGTTTCCCACAATGGGGCCCAGACAGAATACTTGAAAAGATGATTAAACGAGAATTCTTTTATAAGTTACTTTCAAGAAAGTAAAGGAAATATCTGGCTTCTGAGCCCAAATAAATGGGATGACCAGAAATCAGACAATGTCAAAAAGGAAGACAGAAGGATCTGAGCAGAGCAAGAAAAGTGATGAGTCTGGGATGAACTGGCACCTCTAGTCTGTCCAAGATGTGAAGCTGGCACCCAGTAAAGGGCATAGCCAGCTAGCATATCTGTGGGGCAGTTGGCAAGTGTAGGTAGAGCTTCTGCAGGCATTGAGGCCCAGGAAATACAGGCAAACGTGTGTTAGATAGATAGGGCAATAAACAGTGACGGCAGACACAGGACCATGCTTCCTGATTGCTAGCAAATCATCAAGCGCTCCCTGGTGTCACTCTCCTACACCTTCTTGTGGGAATGCTAATGCGTGGGCTGGAGTTCCCAGGAACCCCATCTTCTCCTGAGGCATGCCAGTGGATCCTGGCCAGCACGCCTGCTCTAGTGGAGCTTGAAGCTGATAATACATTTTCCCACGTGATATCAAAGCAGTGGTGGGTACTGTCTTATATTTATATAACCAACAGAAAGAACCTATTTTAGAGAAAACAGGCAAAGAAGGGAGCTGAGGGTAGCAATTTCATAACCTGCTCTGTAATTTAGTCTGGTATTCTCTGCTGAAGGAGAAAATCATCCTGTGTTAACAGACAGTGGAGGATAAGGGAAGGATGGCTTGAGCAATTCAGGCTCTGGTCCCAGAATTCTCAATATATTGGGTAGGGAGAAAAATCTTCTGACATTTTTTTTCCATTTTAGCATCATAGAAGGACATTGGTTATTTGTGGAGGAAATGGATGCACAATTAAAATATAAATCCATGGATGGATGGATGGATGGATGGAATGTGAACAGTACAGTATCAGAATGAGAAGGAATGAGAGTATTCACTAAGGGCACTGGCTTTGTAGCTAGACTGCTGCCTTGTAAGTGACCTTGGCTGGATTATGCAACCTCTTTATGTCCCAGTGCCCTCATCTGTAAAAATGGATGAGTACAAGCCCGGCACAAAGTAAGCCAATAAAAGTTAGCTTTTATTTTGTTGTGGTATTATCATTGTGATAAATTGCCAAGACATTGCAAGGGAAAGGATGGATGAGAGCTCTCTAGGCTATCTTGAGGTCATCAGAGAGAATTACTGCCCCTCCCCCTAGGCCAGGGGGCACGTGGCTTGGGATGAGCTTTAACTGATGAGTAGGAATTAGCAAGAGAAAAAGGAGACAGAATTCCCATTCAAGGTAAAAGAAAGGGGTCTGTGGGTGACAAGCTAGGTATAAGGGAGGTTTTTAAGTGATTTGTATTTTTTTTAAATCATCATTGCTTCCCTGTTTGAAAAGTAGGCAACATAGCTGAAACGTGTGGAAGTCACAATTTTCAATCCATACAAAATGACCAGAGTGAAAGCAGGTTATGATTGTATTGGCTTCTAGTCTCCCCAGGGATCTAGAGACCACCATTCGGAAATTGTATTGGTCTAGTTTCTGTTGCTATAACAAAATACCCAAGGCTGGATACTTTGCAAAAAAAAGAGACCTATTTAGCTTACACTTTTAGAGGTCCATAGAGCTTCTGCTTGGCTCTAGGGTCTCCCTGGCTGTATCATAACATAGTAGATAGTATCATGGTGGGGGCACATGTGAGAGGGAGAGATCACAGGAAGTCAGAGAGTGATTCAGGGGCAGGTTTTCTTTCTTTCTTTTTATAAAAAATTTTCCCCTCAAATTAACTCATTCCATAAATTCAGCATTAATTCTTTCCAGGAGTAGCACCTCCAATGACCTAGTCACCTCCAGCAGGCCTTATCTCTTTAATGGTCCCCCACCTCAACACAACCATTTTGAGGAAGAAGTTTCCAATGCATGAATGTTTGGATGTTATCAAAAACTTTGGGGAGCCCCACACTGGGTACAATATGTTTCCAGGGAAATTGGGGTTCCCTCTTTGGGTTCTTGGTCTCATTAATAAAATAATTTGAAAGCAGGATCAGAAGGAAGCTTGAGGACATTTTTATTAGTGTTTAAGAGAAAAAACAGGACACGCCAGCAGCATATCATGGAAAAAGAGGAAGCCATGTCCATTTCTCAGTAGACACATACATGGTGGACAAGTAGCCACATTGTGAAAAGGAGAGTGTGGTGGTTTGAATGAGAATGTCTCCCGTAGGTTCCAGTATTTGAGCACTTGGTCAGTTTAGTGGTGCTGTTTGGGAAGGGTCACAGAACCTTTAGGAGGTGTGGCCTAGCCTGAAGGAAGCACGTCACTGGGGGTAGGCTTTGAGAATTCATTGCCTCATCCCACTCAAATTGCTTTCTTTGCTTCCTGTGTGAGTTTGAAGATGTGAGCTCTCAGCTTTCTGCTCTGGCTGCTCTCCTACCATGCCTTCCCTACCATGATGGACTCTTGTCCCTCTGGAACTGTGAGCCCAAATTTATTTTCCTTCTGTAAGTTGGCTTGGTCATGGTGTTTTGTCATAGAAACAGAAAAGTAACTAATACAGAGGGGGAGCTTCAGAGAAAAATTGAAGAAGCCCAAAGAGTTAGGGAAAGCATGCTTAGGAAAGAAATTGTAAAGGGGAAAGTTAGGACTCTGAAAGGTATGCGGACTCTGCAGTACTGCATGATGGAAGCTCTCAAAGTAACTTGACCAAGGGTGGAGTCTCTGGGAAGGAAAGGTACCATTAAGGATATGATTATTCCTCCCATCTCCTTACATGGCAGCCTTTTTGAGGGGTGATTTCTTAGCCAGGTGATTGACAGGCCCAGCTGGATTAACTCTTTAATGGAGGAGTTAAATCCTCCAATAGCTCTATCCAATGCAGGAGCTGTCCTCCCTTTCTTTGTGGTTTTCCTCCCTGCCTGTAGGGAGAAATATTCTATTAGCTGAATCCCTGAGCTCAATTGCAGAATTGGATTCTCTTTCTTACCTTCCTCCCAGAAAGCACCTGGGCTTCCCATACACATCTCCCACCCCTCCCCACTTATGCAAATATGACCATTCTTCTACCTCTAAGCTTTTTGTTCCTTTGTTTAACTGAAAGAGACTTTACCTTCCCAGATACCTGGATGCAAAGTAGTGCCTCTTTGGGGAAGAGGAGACTGCTATAGCAGGCCCAGTGATCTAGGTGAACTAACTGCAATGTGGGGTAATTATTAAGGAAGCCAGTTAGGGAAGGACTTATCAGATGTCCTCCACAAAGAAAGAATTCTTGAGCTAAGAATCTCAATCTCTCTCTCTCTCTCTCTCTCTCTCTCTCTCTCTCTTTCTCCCTCTCTCCCCCTCTCTCTTCTCTCTCTATCTCTCTCAGAGAAAGAGAGGAGGTAGGGAGAAACTGTAGCTACTGATACAAGGACCAGCTTGCATGGAGGTGGGGGGTGTAGTTTCCTACGGTCTTAGACAGACACCCCATGTACAGTGTATGGCTGTACCTTGAACACAGACACCTGAATAGTGAAACCCTGCTTTAAAAAGTTAAGTAACCTCATTAAGGATTCACAGAGACAACCCTAGTTCAGGTGATGGGACAGAGAGGAGACGCTGGAGAGCAGCCAACATCAAAGCCTCTTGGCACCCAGAAGTGTGTACCCTCCCTGCTCCCAGTCACAAAGGGCACAGATGTGTGCAGAGCTGTTGGCCCAAGGTCTCTCAGCTCTGCGTAAAACAGCAGTTTGATTTCTCATTACCAAACCACACAGAATGCCTAAAATGGCATCAGTTCTGTTATGGTTTCCTCTGCCAAGCGTCTGCATGGCATAAACTGTACGTAATGAACTCTGCAATTATCCCTTAGACTTCGAAAATTGCTTAGGAAAGAATATTTCATCTCAAAAGAGGATGTGGGGTGAGAAGGGGAGGGGAACAAGAGGGAGAAACGAAGATGCTAGAGGGCAGCCTTCAAACCCTTGTTACATGGTGGTCATATCTGTCACCTGGAGTTTCCCAGCACCACTGACCTGGACTTGCCCAAGATGGTAACTTGCTTGGCAATATTCCCTTAGGTGACTTCTTTCTCTTCTCTTCCTTTTCTCCTTTTCCCACTGCTCTACTGATATTTCCAGAAATCTCCAGATAAGCCATTTTCCCTGGGACTCTTATATCAGATCCTACTTCTAGGGGAACTCAAATTAAGACATCCTCCAACGTTCATCCATTTTATTAAAACCTGTTCTCTTTCCTTGCCAAACAGGTTTTACTTTCTAGTCAAGTGTGTCCAGCCCACAGACCACATGCTGCCAAGGACAGCTTTGAAAACAGCCCAACACAAAGTCACAGAAACATACTTAAAACATTATGAGATTTGAGAGAGAGAGAGAGAGAGAGAGAGAGAGAGAGAGAGAGAGAGAAAAAAAAAAGTTCACTTGTGCAGTTCTCAAACATGAACTTTGTAGATGTCAATGCTATATCCCAATATTAAAATATTGGACAGGCCTACTAGGCTTCTTCATTTAACCACAGCATTTGATACAAGGTGTAATCAAGTTTTAAAAATCCTTTTGTGATCCTAAGGAACTTTCCCAATTCTTCTAATTTATCATATTAGATATCTGCTCTGGTATTGGGATCATACCTGGATCATGGCAGGCTTTCACTTTGCAAATGTATTTTCAGATTAGTTGTGCATCAGTAGGACCATGTTTTAAAGAGAGATTACAATTTGGACTCACGTATAACCTTTTTTGATACAAGCCCACAGATGACTTTTTATGTACTTTTTGGGAGAATTTTACTATGTAGCTCAAGCTGGCCTCAGATTTGTGATCACCGTGCCTCAGCCTCCTGAGTGTTGGAATTACAAAATGGCCAGTTCTAATTTTTTTCCTCCCTCCCTCTCCTCTCCCCTTCCCCTCCTCCCCTTTTCCTTCCTTCCTTCCTTCCTTCCTTCCTTCCTTCCTTCCTTCCTTCCTTCCTTCCTTCCTTCCTTCCTTCCTTCCTTCCTTCCTTCCTTCCTTCCTTCCTTCCTTCCTTCCTTCCTTCCTTCCTTCCTTCCTTCCTTCCTTCCTTCCTTCCTTCCTTCCTTCCTTCCTTCCTTCCTTCCTTCCTTCCTTCCTTCCTTCCTTCCTTCCTTCCTTCCTTCCTTCCTTCCTTCCTTCCTTCCTTCCTTCCTTCCTTCCTTCCTTCCTTCCTTCCTTCCTTCCTTCCTTCCTTCCTTCCTTCCTTCCTTCCTTCCTTCCTTCCTTCCTCCCTCCCTTCCTTCCTTCCTTAATTTATTATTTTTATTTTATGTGTATGAGTGTATTGCCTGCATGTATGTGAGTGCAACCAGGTTGTGTGATGCCCACGGAGGTGAGAAGAGGGTATTGGATCCCCTGGAACTGGAGTTACAGGCAGTTGTTAGCCGCCATGTGGGTGTTGGGAAGTGAACCGAGGTCCTCTGTAAGAGCAGCCAGTGCCCTTAACCGCTGAGCCATCTCCCAACCCCTAGATACAATTATCTTAATAGCAGCATGAAATGCTAATGAGTAGATATACCATAATTTACCCATCAAGTTCCCTTTGTTTGCTGTTATAAATAAAGCCCAGCATATTTTTGTTTGTGTTACAGCGTGTTTCCTCATTGCTCTTTTCCAACACTGTCTTTATTCCTGATGGGAAGATCCCATGTTTCACAGATAATGAATTTGTGTTCCTCCCTTCCATATATATTGTGTGCTTGCTCTGTGCAGGGTAACTTGTGGGAACTGGCAATGAAGAAGCACCTCTCTGTGAGGAACTTAGGATCTGGAAGGGGAACACAGATCTGTATCCCACAAATAATAGCAACCCACTATGATGTCTCCACCTGGGGTATCATGTAAGCATGTGGGAACAAATCTCTAACTCTAGCTAGAGAGGGGTTTTAGAAACATAAGAAAGACTTTTTTTTTCAGATAAGCACAGATAAATTAGCACAGATAAATAAGAAATTAAGGGAATGTGTCAACAGTAGGAAAAAAGCCACAACGGACAACAGGGATAGTGAAAGCCTCTCAGGAAGAGGGACATTTGAACTGATATCTAAATGATAAGATGGGCCCAGTGCACAGAGGAACAGCAAGTATCATGGAAACTTGGGGCAGGGTGTCCGAGGAGATGGCTCAGTCAGTAAAGGGCCTGCCTCAAAAGCATGAGGGCCTCATGGAAACTTAGATTTCTAGCATCCTTTAAAAAGCCAGGCATGGTGGTACGCAGCTGTAAACCCTAGAGCTGGGAGGGTGGTGACAGGTGGACACCTGGAGCTCTGGGTTCACTGAATGATTGTTTCTCAAAAAA
>NW_008359081.1:1035779-1105664 GCF_000622305.1 Nannospalax galili
GCTTTTCAGGGAAGATAAAAAATGTTCCACATGGGACTGGAGAGATGGCTCAGCTGTTAAGAACACTGGTTGTTCTTGCAGAAGACCTGGCACCCACATGGAAGCTAACAACTGTCCATAACTCCAGTCCCAGGGGATCTGACAGCGTCTTCTGATTTCTGCGGGCATTGCACAACACGGGTGCCCTTACCTACATGCAGGCAATACACACATACACACAAAAATAAATAAATAAAATTTAAAAAAGAAGACAAATGGGCCGAATGTGGTGGCACACACCTTTTAGTCCCAGCACTTGAGAGGCAGATGCAGGCAGGGGCAGATCTCTCTGAGATCAAGGCCAGCCTGGGCTACATAATGAGACCCCCCATCTCAACAAAACAGATGACAAATGAAGACAAATGATCACTAACCACATGAAAAGGTGCTCAACACCTTTAACCATCAAATGCGAATCAATATTACAATTGGGTACCATTTTACAACTACTAGGAAGGCTGTAATCAAAAGACAGATAAAGGGTTGGAAGTGTAGCTCAGTGGCAGACATTTGCCTAGCATACACAATGCTCTGGGTTCATGCCCAGCATCATAAAAAAAAGAATCAAGTTACTGTTTTGTATTTTAGCCAGGCATGGGGCACAGGTCTGTAATCCTAGCACATGGGACAAACCAAATATCTGTCAATTGATGAATGGACAAGTTAAATGTGCTATATTCATATTCTACTACAACAAAAATGTCCCTTGAAAATACAGCAAGGGGATACAAACTATCATAAATGACTAAAGAATTATAAGACATATGATTTTTTATATGGAATGGTCACAATAGGCAAAATTTATAGAAACAGATTGCTGACATAATAAGGGGTTGAGGGTAAAGTTATTAGCATTTTTTTAAAAAAATTGAATTTATTCTTGTTTTACATATACGAATGTATGGCCTGCATGTAGGTAGGTGCACCCATGTCATGCAATGCCCTCAGAGGTTAAAAGAGGGCGTCAGATCCTCTGGAATTGGAGTTTATGGAAGGTTGTTAGCTGCCATGTGGGTGCTGGGAATCCAACCTGGGTCTTCTGCAAGAGCAGCCAGTGCTTTTAACTGCTGAGCCACCTCTCCAGTCCCAATGACCAGCATTTTTTAAATAAAATAAATCAGAATGTATTGCACATAGCAAGAATTACATTTTTTGTGACATTTCTGTTTAAACTATATACATACATAAATACATGTGTATTGTGTTAGAATTTTATTGTTGATTTCAATACAAAAAAATACAGGACACTTTGTCCTAGTTTGCTTTTTCTTTTGCTGTGATAAACACCAGGTCCAAAAAGCAACTTGGGGAAGAGAAAGTTTATTTCATCTTATACTTCCAAGGCATAGCCATCACTGACGGAAGACAGGGCAAGAGTTCAAGGAAGGAAGGCAAGAATGGAAGCAGAGACCATGGAGGAACACTGTTTACTGAATTGCTTTCCTTGGCTTATTTAATTACCCTCCTTATACAGCCCAGGCCAACATTCCCAGGGATGACACTGCTCACAGTAGGCTGGGCCCTCCTATATCAATTACCAATTAAGAAAATGCCTCATAGGCATGGCCACAGGCCAATGTGATGGAGGAAATTCCTCAACTGAGGCTTTCTCTTCCCAGGTGTGTCTAGTTTGTGTCAAGTCAACAAAACCTAATCAGCATACTCTAGTACCATATACCCTGATTCAAAATTTATGACCACAATTGCTTTCTGAAATACTGATTATAACATTGGACTGATAATCACATATTGTGAATTTAAGACCTTTTGTAATTTGTACTAGTAATAACAAAATACTTTTTAACTTTTATTTTTTAATCAGCAAATATGAATAATTTATAATGTACAATGTAGTGTTTTGACCTATGTGTGGTATACATTATAGAATGACTTAGTCAAGTTAATTGACATATCCATCACTTCATAGCAATTTCAGAAAATTATTTAGAAAGCTAGGTGTGGTGGTTCATGAGTATAATCCAAACACTCAGGAAGCTGAGGCAGGAGGTTTACAGCAAGCCCAAGGCCAGCCTAGGATACACAGAGAACTCCGGGTCAGCTTGGGTTACAGAGTGAGACCCTATTTCAATATAGGGTTTTAATTAAAACACTAAGTCCAAGTGAAACACCAATTTCTCAAGTGTAAATTACCTATTAATTGAATTTCTTAAGTACAAATAAACATTAAATTCTTAGCAAATTAAACAGTGGTGGTAATCTATATTAAAATGTTTTCCAGTCTCTAAAATGTACCAACAATAATCATTTATGAATAAGAATTTGGGAAGCCAATGTTTATCTACATAAGAAAATTCATGTCTTTTATTTTGTTGACTCTCAGTTACTTTAAAATAGCATAAACCCAGGTTGTCAAGATGACTCAGTGGGTAAAAGTACTTGATGCACAAGCCTGATGACCTGAGTCAAATCCCTGGAACCCACATAAAGGTGGAAAGAGAGAATTGACAAAGTTGTCCTCTACATGTGGGCTTTGGCATGCATGTCACACACACACACACACACACACACACACACACACACACACACACTAAATGAATGGCTTAATTCTAAGATTTCTTCCAGCATGTGAGCACATCCAATGTGTTTAACACTTCTCTTTGGCAAGTGTGTGGGGGGAGAAGCAGAGGAGTTCGGAAGCAAGTCAGGTCTGCTCTGTTGCCTACTAGCTGTTTGACAATTGGTCAGTTGGATATTGGAATCCCAACTTCTTTATAAAATGGAGAAAATAATATTAAGTGGAAGGAGCCTTATGATATTACCACTTGGAGAGGTTAAAAATGCTCAAATACGGTAGGAATGGGGTGCATACCTGTAATCTCATTACTTAGGAGGCAGAGGCAGAAGGATCTCCACAAGTTTGAGGCCAGCCTGATCTACATAGCAAGTTCCAGGCAAGCTAGAGCTACACAGTGAGACCCTGCCTCAAAATAAAAACAGAAAAAACAAAAAAGCAAAACAAAGGCTGGTAAGAGGCTAGGTGGGCGAAGGCATCTGCCACCAAACTTGAGGACCTAAGTTCAATACCTGGGTCTCGCATGGTGAAAAGAGAGTCAACTCCCACAAATTATCCTCTGACCTCTGCACGCACACCGTGGCACTCACACCCACTTACATACACCACAGATATACAAAAGTTAAAAAAGCAGACTCTCCAGAAGGGGTTAGGGGTGGAATTGATTTATAGTATTTGCATTTCCATGGAGTGACTACTCCTATCACTGTGAATTTCAGGCTCTATCACCTTGACCCCATCAAATGTAGAGTTAGGAAGAAATTCCTGCAGTTGAAACTTTTGAGTGAGTACCAGCTGGCTCCAGAGTACTACTGAACACAAGACATTTGAAACTACTGCCTGAGAACAGTGCTCTAGAGCATGAAACTGGGAGTATCTGTATTTGACTTCTATTTATGTAGCTAATAAAGAATTTTTATAGGTGGGGAAAGAAGCACAGTGATAAAGGCCTTGCCTAACATGCACAAGGTCCGGGTATACCTTGTATTACAGAAAACTTCGTAAGTATTAAACATTTTTGAAAAATACAACAGGATAAGTGCCAAGCTGGAACAAAACAATGATAGCATCTATTGCTATTTTACATCTGTATGATACCACCTTCTTTCATTAAATCACTTTTTAAAATTTTATGTGTGTGTATGAGTGTATTGCCTGCATGTATGTAAGTGCACCCATGTTGTGCAATACCCACGGAGGACAGAACTGGGTGTCAGATCTCCTGGGAACTGGAGTTACTGATGGTTGTTAGCTGCCATGTGGATACTGAGACTCAAACCTGTGGGTCCTCTGAAAGAGCAGCCAGTGCTTTTAATACCCGAATCATCTCTCCAGCCCCTAAGTTACTTTTCTTGATGAATGAAACAACATGCAAGGTTTTGCTCTCCTTTTTTCCTTTTCGAAATCTATTACTTTAATGAGTAAAATAGTAAGAAAGTCTTACTAAGAAAAAAGTACTATGTAATTCTGTTTATTGTTGTCATGATTTTATTCAGTTGAATATTGGGGAGTTCATTTTTGGTATGATTATAACATCAAAGATCAATTTTAAAAAATTTAATTGAATTTTTGTGTATTTCATACAGAAAATCATCTTTATATCCCCTTTCTTTTGGCACCCTCCCATAGTACCCCTCCACTGGAGTTCATACCTTCTGCCATTTGTGTTAAGGCCTACCATGTCAAGTTAGTGTCCCCAGATGTCCCTCAGTGCAAGTTCATCCACTGGGATCTAGTCAGCCTATCTAGAGTCCCTCCCTTTAAGAAGCTCAGCTCATTCTCACACAGCAGTAATCAGCTGGCAATAATTCTTTGACTAAAATTGGTGACTACTGTTCATTTCCACAGTTCTGGGCTGAGTTTTTGTCTGCTTAAGTTTGCATGGGTCTTATGCATGCTGACACCATTGCTGTAGATTCATATGAGAAGAGTCCCAGGAGCCTGCGGGGGACTATTTCTGTATGGTCATGCACCTCCTCCCTGGCTCTTACAGTCTTTCCACCCCCTCTTCTGCAATGATCCCTGAGCCCTGGGAAGGTGGATTTTAATATAGGAGACCTGTCCAAGGACCCACACTCTACAGAACAAAGATCAATTTTTTTTAATGCAGAGGATGGGGCTGGAGAGATGGCTCAGCAGTTAAGAGCACTTGGAACTCTTACAAAAGACCTAGGGTTCAGTTCCCAGCACCCACATTCAGCTGCTCACAATTGCCTGTAACTCTAGTTCCAGGGCATCCAACACCCTTTCCTGGCCCCCACAGGCACCTGGCACTGATGTGGTGCACATACATACATGCAGGCTAATATTCATATACATTAAAAAAATACGTTTTTTTTTGGTGTTTTTGAGACAGGGTCTCCTTGTAGCCCCAGCTGTCCTGGAAGTCACTATGTAGACCAGACTGGCCTTGAACTCACAAAGATCCGCCTGCCTCTGCCTCCCAAGTGCTGGGATTAAAGGTGTGCGCCACCACGTCCAGCAAAAATCTATGGTTTTTTTTTTTTAATGCAAAGGAGTGTGAATCCCAAACAGAGGGATAGCTGAGGACAGGGATTCTTTTATCAATGACATATTTTAAGATTTTATGAACATGAACTGCAAATAATTTTTACTTTATTATTTTTACTTTATGATATTAGGTTACATAAGGCCATTTTCATGCAAGTATATAATGTACTCTAGCATATCCCCTACCTGTTATCCTCACTGGCTGCTCTTGAAGATGACCTGGGTTCCATTCCCAGCACCCACATGGTGGCAAACAACTGTCCATAATTTCAGTTCCAGGGATCCCTCTGGAACGCCCTCTTCTGACTTCTGCAGGCATTGCATGACACAGGTGCACTTACATGCTGCAGGCACTACACTCATACACATAAAATAAAAATTTAAAAAAATTTAAAGCCTATCAAGTCTAATCTGTGTTTCCTAAATCCTCTTGGGTATGGTCTATTCCTTGGAATCTGTTCAGTCTATCTGGCGTCACACCAATAAGGAGAACTGACTCTCCCTCTCTCAGCATCTATCAATTGCCAACAGATTTTCTACAAGGGCTTGGACTTCTGGCCCACTTTCCCCATACATGCTGGGTCCCTGTGTGACTTGGGTTTGCACAGATATTGTGTATGCTGTGGGTTCATATGTCCAACTATCCTGTGGTGTAGAGACAACACACTTTCCTTGCATTCATCTACCACCTCTGGCTCTTAAAACCTTTCTGCTCGTCTTCCACAGTGATCACGCACCTTGAGAGGAGAGGGTGCAATGTAGGTGTACTATTTAGGGCTGAGTACTCAGTAGTCTCATTCTCTTCATGTTGACTAGTTGTGGGTCTCTCTGTGTTAACTGCCATCTGCTATAAGAAAGCAGTTTCAGGGCTGGAGAGATAGCTCTGTGGTTAATAGCATTGGTTGCTCTTGCAGAAGACCCAGGTTTGAATTTCAGCACCCACATGCAGCTAACAATCATCTGTAACTGTAGTTCCAGGGGATCCGATGCCCTCTTCTGACCTCCAAGGGCATTGCATGACATGGGTGCATTTACATACATACAGGCAATACACTCGTACACATAAAATAAAAATAATAAAATAATTTAAAATTTTAAAAATGCAATTTCCTTTTTAACTCTAAATCAGAGATTCTAAATGAGAGCTGATGCCATCCAAGGTTGAGAGAATTTTAGAAATTTATGGTGGCATTTTTAGCATAACAATTGAAGAATATTCTTGACATTTAAAAAAGATTTATTTTTATTTTATGAGAAGGAGTGTTCTGCCTGCATGTATATATGTGTACCATGTGCATGACTGGTGCCCACAGAGGCAAGGAAAGGGCATCAGATCCCATGGAACTGGAGTTACAGACAGCTGTGAGTCACCTGGGTGCTGGGAATCAAACATAGGTCCTCTGCAAGAGCTGTCAGTGCTCTTAATTGCTGAACCATCTCTCTAGCCCCAATTTTTGACATTGAAAGTGTGTGTCTAGAATTGGAAATTGTCCCATGTTCTGAATGACCTTTAAATATCCTGCTGAACTTCCATGCAGGTGACAATAAGTATTCAATATTTTAACAACAGAGGTACTATACAAATCGAAGGATATTTGCACTTTTTAAATTTTTTTTTAATATTTATTATTTTTATTTTATATGTATTAGTGTTATGCCTGTGTGTAGGTAAGCGCACCCATGTTGTACAAACCCTGTGGAGGACAGAAGAGGCTGTCGGATTCCCTAGAACTGGAGTTACAGACAGTTGTTAGCTGCCATGTGGGTGCTGGGATTCAAACCCAGGTCTTCTGCAAGAAAAACCAGTGTCATTAACTGCTGAGCCATCTCTCCAGCCCCCACTTTTTTTTCCTTTGAATTTTCCAAGAGTTGTTCAGCATGTTGGGAAGTCTCAGTAACTTAGAAAGTAGTGTTTTGAGGTTAGAACTGCCAGTGAGGCCCAGCTGCGTCAATCTGCATCTTGAGCTGTCACTCATGGTGATGGCATGATTAAGTAGCTGACTACTTTATTGTATTTTTTGGTGTTGCCATGCCTGAAGGTTTGCATTTTGAGATGCATGTTATTTTGCTATATACATTCATTTCATTTCTCCTTTCTACCAAGGCATTATGCAGTTTATTACAATTATATGCATGTGGTATTACCTATAAAGTTCATTTTAAGCTAGTATAGGGGGCTACTAAAAATGTGTTATAAAAGATCACAACAAAAAGAGATCACTTGGTCTGAGACTGCTGTTCTAAATAACTAATCCTTGGTGTATGACAATACCTTTTCCTGTCCCAAAAGCATTTAGCCTGTCTGCCTACTATGTGACACGAGAGTGGTATATCGTATTCATTTGGCTTCAAGACTAAAAAGCTTGTTCGACCCTGTCTTAGTTCCTACCATTTATGGCCTACAATAACAATTTCATCCATTTTCTTGATCACAGTGCTTACAGCTTTGTCGTTTGTTCTTTGAAACATTTGATGCCCTCTTAAGAAAAGTACATAATCAAAAAGTCCAGTGAATCAAATCTTGAAGGCAGTTTCACAATGAAGTGAATCCAAGTTTCCTTGGGTTTAGAATTTTCCCTGGAGGAGCTTGGAAGCAAGCATTAACAGGCACATCTATTTAGTGTTATGCCATACGCATTGGCAATAAACACCCTGGTAGGAAAATAAGCAGTTAGTGTTATGCACACAGTAACAAAAAATAAATATATAGTTTGGGTTGGATTCAAATATGAACCTACAGATCATGTTGTCAACACAGTGAAAGAGAAAAAAATGTATCATCAGTGAGCAAACCTGTAATAAACATGCAAGGCTGACCTTTAGCAAGATTGCAAAGTAGCTGCCATTTGTTTCCAGCACTTCTGTCTTTTTCTGGTATCCTTTTCTCCCATTAGCACCCCTCAGAACTGCAAGCCAAGGCCCTCAGTCAGCATGGAATTAGCAAGCAGTTCAGAGCTACTTCTGTATGCCAGACACCATGGTAGACACTATCAAGTTCTTTTAGGGTTTTGCAGAGTGTGGTGGTATACCAGTAGTACATACCACATCGCTTCTTGGCCTTTTGGCTAAGATCAAGTGTAGTACCTCTCTCACCAGTAATACATACCAGTAACACAAGCACTTGGAAGGTTAGGACAGATGGTTTCATGTTCCAAGCCAGCATGGGCTACATAGTGAGACACTGATTCAAGCAAAGGTAGGAAGGAGGGAAGGAAGGAAGGAGGGAGGGATGGAGGGAGGGAGAAAGAAAAACCAACTCTCGAAAAATTATTTTATGTGTATGAGTGTTTGCCTGCATGTATATAACTGTACCCGTGTCATGCAAGACTTGCAGAGGCCAGAAGATGGCATCAGATCCCCTGGAACTGTAGTTAAGGATGGTTGATAGCTGCCATGTGGGTGCTGGGAATTGAACCCAGATCCTTTGTAATTGTAGCCAGTACTCTTAACTACTGAGCCATCTCTCCAGCCCAAGACTATTCTAGATTACAGTTTCACAAAGTCTAATTTTTCTTCCTCAGTTTAATAGTTCTTTGAGAATTTCATGCAATGTATTTTAATCATATTTGCCCCCTCTCCAAACTCCTCCCAGGTCCACTATCCCTTACTACCCACCAAAAATCTATTTTAAAATCAGAAGAATAAAGCCAGGCATGGTAGTACATGCCTATAATCTCAGTGCTGGGGAGGCTGAAGCAGGATAATTGCTGCATGCTTGTGGCCAACCTAGGCTACATAGTGAGCTCCAGGCAGGCTAGGGCTACATAGCAAAACTCTGTCTCAAATATATAAGAATAGTTGCATATAATTAAAGGCAAATGACCTTTAAACATTTTGCTCTTAGAACTTATTTACAACATTATGAGACTGTATGAGTTGTTTGTCTTCTTGTGACAATGTACCTGATGAAAGCAACGTAAGGAAGGAAAAGTTTATTTTGTCTTACAGTTCAGGGGATACACTCCATCATGGTAGGGAAGCTATGGTGGATGGGATGTGGCAGAGCACAATTGTATCTGCAATCAGGAAACAGAGAGCGATGAATGTTGCTGCTTAGCTTGCTTTCTCTTTTTTATGTAGTTCAGGACTCCAACCCATGGAACAGTGCCACCCACAGTTAAGGTGCGTCTTCCCACCTCAGTTAACCTCATCTAGAAAATCCTTCATAGGTGTGCCTAGAATTTGTCTCCTAAGTGATTCTAGATCCCATCAAGTTGGCAATCCAGATTAACTATCATGGAGTTTTTTGGTGTGTACAATTTTTCGTCACTATTTTGTGGATCTTGAGCAACTTTTCTTTTTTACAACATTGTTTAATAAGTTTTTCTTCCATAGAAGGTTTCAAACAAACTTTGGTTTAGCTCAGGTCAAATAAATACAAAACCTTCAAACAGTGAAGAGTAAGTTTATTCTATGTAAACTTTGTGTATGACTAATTGGCTAGATATACACACCCTTCGCTAATACTTTTTAATGACTTTATAAAGATGGCAACAGCCCTGATTTGTGCATTTCTTGGACTAGTCATTCAGCTATGTAGGTTTCCACTTTGTCATCTACAAAGTAAAAAGACAGACCAGCTGATCTCCAAGTTCCTTCTAAGCTCTAAAATAGATTATATTATCAGCATGTCCATCTGTGTTAAGGACTCAAAACGACTTTAACCTAGAGTTTTCCTTAAAAGTGATATTTTTACTTTAATAAATACAGATAAGAACATGGGAAACATTTCAATTTCTTCCTTTTCCCCCAGAAAATGTTTTGTGGGTAAAATAATCACTGAGTACACCCCAGAATATCCATAAATTGACAACCTCTGGATGACAGCAAGTGGTGAAGAATTGAGAGTTGGTTACTGTAAGGAGAGCATATTCTGTGACAGAAAGCCACACCTGTCTCCATTTCCACAAATATCTAGAATGTGTCTATTGTGAACAAGAGATTCGTTCCCAGTTAGAACATTCAGTGTTACCAGAAGTGATACCTTCTGTTTCATTTCTATAACTGTCAGAAAGTATATAATGGCAATTGTAAGGTGAGATGACCATGTTCCTAGGGCTGAGCATTCCCATTCTCCCTAACTTTGAGGTGGATGCACATTGTGGTCTACAGGCAGCACTTTGAGGATCAGGGTACCGTAGCATTCATGCAGACTAAATGAAGTTTTAAAATGCAAATTATTTGCACAGTGAACCCCCTTTTGTCAAAGAAGTATGCTTTCTGAACACTTCCCTACAAGTTATAAATGTACCTAAAAGGTTCAACTACATTCTCTTGATGAAACCCTCTAGCCTATGATACCTCATGATCATCCCCTTAGCCAGTTTCTCATGAAAGTGACAGGCTGGACACAAGACTTGGGATTGTAAAGGTACACGGAGATGTCATTTCAGCTGCTTGACTGGGTCCCATTCCCTTTCTGTGACTCTACCTTCCTTTCCTAGTTCATTTTCTGTTGCTATAACAGAATATTTGAATCTAGGTAAATTATGAAGAATAGAAGTTTAATCAGTTCACAGTTCTGGAGGCTGAGAAGTCCAAGAACATGGTGCTGGCATCTGCTCAGCATATGGTATGTTGTGTCATCACATGGTAGAAGGTAAAAGACAAGTGAGCATGTATACTTGTGGGAAAGGAAAACATGAAGAATACCCTTGCTTTGTAATAGTCTACCTTATAGATAACTAATCTAGTTCCTACAGAATGAGAACTCACTCCTGTGAAAATTAACTCAGAGAGTGGCATTTATCTGGCATGAGGTTAGGGTCCCCATGATACAAATATCTCTTAGAGGCTGCATTACCGCTCAGCACTGTTACACTAGGGATCAGATTTCAACATGAGTGAAGGGGACATACCACAGCAAATCCATAGCACTCCCTTGTCAAGGGGACAGGAATCTGGAAGGATATTTTAAGTATACCTGAAGGCTGTACATGTGGTCACTGTGAAGTATACATATACATTCAAGGAAAGACTAGTGGAAACAATGAACAAGAGAACCCAGGAGAGAGTTACAAATCAGTACCAATGATGTATATGAAGTATGCATAGTAGCTAAATTCAGAATTTGGTCCAGAAAACTTTGCAAAAAATTTACCCTCTGGGGCATGGGGGTGTCATAGGCTGAATAATGTCCCTCTTTTAGCTTAGTCCATTTTGTGCTGGTATAACAAAATGCTTGGGACTATGTAATTATATACAATGGGAATTTATTCCTTGTAGTTATGGAGGCTGGAAGCTCTAAGATTAAGACATTGGCATCTGCTTTTTGGTGAACGTATTACCTATGAAGGTTCATCTTCCACTTTGTGCCTATTGACAAATGTCTCCTCTTTCCTTG
Organism: Nannospalax galili; assembly: GCF_000622305.1. Lineage (NCBI taxonomy): Eukaryota > Metazoa > Chordata > Mammalia > Rodentia > Spalacidae > Nannospalax > Nannospalax galili. The sequence goes on from NW_008359081.1 coordinate 1,047,206, forward strand.
TCCATTGTCCTGGAGTTTAGGTATCCTGACTTCTGGAGCTGTGTGATAATATATGTATAGCTTTCAGCCACTAAGTTTATGGTCATCTGTTATAGCAGCAATAGGACAGTAATACACAAGGACTCAACAGTGCTTCCAATTCTACAAGCAAGGCTTAGTGACAGCATTAGAGAAATGACTAGTGTGAGTGTTCAAAGAGTCAGCCACCAAAAGACTTTTCTGCTGTTAACTGGAAACTATGCTAGGAATGGAGACTCGGTGGTGAATGAACCAGCATGCTCTTATAAGCATGAGCAGAAGACTGGCATTAAGCCAAACATTGCTATTATTTCCCTTCAAATGTGCAATGTGTTAGAGAGGAGGTGTGCATGGTGCTATGAGAGGAATTAAAAGGAGACTCTGTTCAACTAGGTGGGTGGGAGATTTTCCTGAATATGTGATTTTTTAAAAGTTTTATTTTATTTGTATGTGTGTATTGCCTGCATGTATATAATTGCACCCATGTTAAGCAATGCCTGTGGAGGAGAGAAGCAGGCGTTGTATCCCCTGGAACTGGAGTTATGGATGACTGTTAGCCACCATGTGGGCGCTGGGATTTGAACCCAAGTCTTCTGTAAGAACAGTCAGTGCTCTTAACTGCTAAGCCATCTCTCCAGCCCCTGAATATGTGATGTTTAAAGCCTACTGTAAGGCTGACTAAGGCTTAGCTATTTCATCATTGGGAGTGGAGAGAGCATTTCTGACCAGAAGGAAGATCATGGCCAAAAGCTACAGGCAGGAAAAACATTGTATTATATGTTTATAAATTCAATATTACCAAAGAAGACAAAATAAGAACTAGATTTGTACAGGAGAAGGAGGAGTACATAGGGATTAGACCAGGCAAGACCTTATGAGACATTGAAGGAGAGTGGAATGACCAGATTTTATAAAATAATTATTTAAAAAATATTTATAAAGTTCACCCAAGCTACAGTGGATGAAAGAATTGGGGAGGGAGCAAGAGAAGATGTAGGGGGAACCAATTATAATTGCAATAACCAGTTGAAAAGTAATTGTAGCCATGGCCAGGTACTGACTGTTGGGATGGAGAGAGGCAGAGGATTCAAGAGATGGAGAAGACATAGAATCAGGAGGCTTGATGGTGAATGGAATGCAAGAAAGTGACAGTAAGTGAGGTGCCAGGAATGATTTGTAGGTTCTTATTGTTAAGTGGCCTGGTCAGCAGAACCAGCAAAGGAGCAATTCTGGAAGAGAAGGAATTTGGCAGGAACATAATACCACAATGTCGGACATGCACAGCTTGAGAGAATCATTGAGAAACATTGAAGTGGAAATGGCCAGAAGGTATTTGGAAGTATAGGACGTCAGCACTGAAATGGTAAAATGGCATGTGGTGGAGTAGTGGGGATTGTCTAGAAGAGAGAGACAACTAAGGGCTAAGGGGGCTGGAGAGATGGCTCAGCGGTTAAGGACACTTAATGCTCTTGTAGAGGACCGGGGTTTGTTTCCCAGCACCCAAATGGCAACTAACAACTGTAACTCCAGTTCCAGGGGACTTGACACCTTTTTCTGGCCTCCACAAGCATTGCATGCACAGATGCACTTACATACATGTAGGCAAAACACTCATGCACATAAAATAAAAATAAGTAAATAAAAAAGCAGAGGATAGAGCTCTAGGGAACTTTAAGAAGAAATAGAGCAGAAGTCATAGAGAGATCCAGTTGTGGCTAGAAGGCAGCAGAAGGCAAAAAGGGTAATGGACTTGAACTCAAAGGAAGAGAAATGTGTTTATCATAGAAAGAGTGATGATGAGGTCAATAATAATAGGATTCAGGGGCTGAAGATGTGGCTCAGCAATCAAGAGCACTGGCTGCTCTCACAGTAGACCCAGGTTTGAATCTCAGCACCCACATGACAGCTAACAACTATCCATAACTCCAGTTCCAGGGAATATGAGACTCTCTTCTATCCTCCTCGGACACCAACCCTGAACATGGGTGGCATCATCCCACAGCCTATGGTTCTGGACTGAATAAAAAGGGAAAAAGGAGAAAGCAAGCTGAGTACCAGCATTCATATACCTTTGCTTCCCGCCACCAGGCCTTCCTGCCATAATGGATTACAGCCCCTTAAACTGTGAGCCCAAATAAACCCTTCAACACTCTAGTTGCTTTTGTCGAGCATTTTCATCACAGCAACAGGAAAAGTAATTACTACAAGAGCAGAATTGTCATCTCTAATGTTTCTCTCTAATTACAGACGTTAGTGAGGAAAGTGTCTTCAGGAAAAGCTGCATGGCTGGGGAAGGACTGAATACATTCACCAACATCACCAAGAGCATGTGTTTCTAAACACACACACACACACACACACACACACACACACACACACACACACAAATGAACATCTGTGTCCTACCACAAAGCAAATGTAGATGGTAGCTATGGCTCTCAGTTTCCTGGGCCTGTGTCATAGTTCATTTCATCTGCCAAACAGAATACCATTGACTCATTGACTGCATGGCTTACAGACAACAGAAATTTATTTCTCACAGTTCTGGAGGCAACAAGCCCAAGATCAAGGCACCGACAGATCTGGTGTTTGGTTAGGTTCTATTTTTTTCATAGACGGAAACTTCTTGTGTCCTCATGTGGTGAAAGAGATATACTCGGTCTCTGGAGTCTCTTTTAGATGAGGACTAATCCCAGTCATGAAAATCCAGACTCTCACCATGACTCTGCAGGTAGAGATTTCAGCATATGATTCGGGGAAAGTCACAAATATTCACACCAAAGCACCAACCTCCTGGTACACTTGTCCTTGGCCAGATCATTCCATCACTGACTTTTCTTAGCTCTCTAGTCTGCCAGGTCTAGGTTATCCTAGCTTGTGTTGTGAACCCAATCTCTCTTTTGCCATCTTCTTTTCATTCTCCTGGTGTGTTGTTGGAGAGACTTTGTATCTCCAGGGAGTCTGAGTTAACCAAAATTTCACTGCAGTTGTTTCTCATGCAATGAAAATGCAATGGCTGTTCACTGGGGATATGGCCAGTCCCGTAATCAGACAAAGGACCACAGGATATTCACTAGGCAGGCAAGTTCATGGAGAAGTGTAAGAAAGATTGCAGGTGCGTTTCATACCTATGCAAAGCCAAGAAGACTGTGAGAACAGCCAAGAGTTGTCCTGGGTTAAAAGTTAATGGAAAGAGAGAATGCTGACTTTTTTTTAGTTACTTCTGAAATTCAGCTTGTACTTAGTCCAAATGGACTTCCTTGATGGTGATTATGAGGTACACATAGAGGGAAACTTTCTCCAGGCCATGAGGCATCAGAACCTAAGAATGGGAATGGGTAGCTTGGGCTGCTGCCAAACCAAACTTATACCTGAGATTAAGGTGACTTTTTTACTGAAACCAGTGACAACAGGAATGCCGAGAGGAAAAACAATGCAGTGGAAGAATAAGGCCATTCTGAGAGAAAGGAAGAAAGGAGTTATACAATGAGCTATACAAGGAGAAACAGAATACAGCCCTGACTCAGGTAATAAGCTTGCTTTGTGTTGGTGAAAAAAGAATTGGAGTGATTGCAGAGTAATATCAGAGTTCTGAACTCAGCTTTGATTGATGTTTTGAAATCAAGCATAGCTTTTATTTGTAAATTTTGGAGCGGTTATTTCGCCACTTTCTTACTATTTCCTTTCCTCTTCATATTTGGAAATTATTCCTTCAAATAAAATAATTTCCTCTCGTTCCCTGGGAAAGTACTTGTCCTAACTCTTCCCTCAGAACCTATTGAATAAGTTAGTGCTTAAGGAACAGTAGCCTCAGGTGACTATACTGGCATTGGTAAATAATTTATTATTACAGTCAATGCTCCTCTCATAGACTCATCGTCTCCTTTCCAGAGATCAGCTGGTTCCAGACTTCTCACTTTACATATGAGGAACAGGATGAAGAGAAAAATAAGTAATTGTCCCAAACTCAGAGCCAGTGAGTGGCAAATCTGGACCTACCACTGCAAGGCAGATGTCTACCTACATGATGGTACTATGCTTTAGTGTTCTGAAACAGTCGCAGCGATCCCTATAACTGAAATCTAACAGGGTTGGAAAGTAGTCTCTCCAGTTCTCACAACAAACTTACAGTGAGGGCTTCATTACTTCAATATCCCATTTTCCAGATGAGAAAAATCGTGGCTCAGAGAAGTTAGATAACTCATTTATGACCACACAGTCAGTAAATGGTAGAACTGCCTAACCTTGTGAGATGACCATGTAGGGATCACACTATCTAGGAGTGATCTTACACTCCACTGGGGACAGATGATAGCTTACCTGGTGTCCTATGGAATGCCCAAAGATGCATCCAACCAAAAATTTTCAACCTGAGGGGATAAAGAAGATGGCTCAGTGGTTAAGAGGTTAAGGCTGCTCTTGCAGAGGACCTGGGTTCAGTTCCTGGTACCCACCTGGTGGCTAACAACTCTCATAACTGTTCCAGGGGACCCGACATGCCCTCTTCTGGTCTCTGTAGGCACTGTATGCACCTGGTGTGTTTACATACATGCAGGCAAAACACTCATGCACATAAAATAAAATTAAAAAGACAAAATTATCATCCTGATTTCATTGTTGTAGTAGTTAAAAATTGTACCTGGAAACACTGCTATAAAAGAGCAAAGCCTTAATATTCTCTCTACCCCCTGTTTTACTATGTTCCATGAGCCTCAGGTGTAGAGGTTCCATTGTAGATGTGTCACTTAGGACTAGGCATCTCAAAGACACTTATTCTCTGTATTTGACCAGTTGTGAAACTCTGTAATAGTCTCCATCTGTTGCAAAAAAGAAGCTTCTTTGATGAGTGGTGAAAGGATTTAATTGTCTATAGATATAAGGATACATATTTAGTATAAAGTGAGAAATTGTCTAGAGATGTGTCAGACACAGACATAGGTTTCTCTCTATGATCTACGATCTCTCCAGCCATGTGTATTTAGCAATGTTTATGGTGCCACACATGAGTTCCCCTCAACTGAGTGGGCTTTAAGTCCAATTAGATAGCTGTTGATTACCCCCAAGATGAAAGTGCCACTACTTCACCAATCTTTAACCAGTGAAGCTGATAGGACTCCTATATTAAACCTCTGCCATCCAGGGCCCAGGGACCATTATAGACAAAGGGTCGGAAAGACTGTAAGAGCCAGGGTGGTGGATGACCACAGGGAAATAGAGTTTTCCAGTGACTAGAAAGTTGCTCATATGAATTTACAGCAATGGGGACAGCATGCACAAGACCCATGCAAACTCAAACCAGACAAAAAGCCAGTGCAGAACTGGGGAAATTGGTAAGAAGCCCCAACCTTATCTGAGGAACTATTGGCAGCTGATCACTCCTGGGTGAGGGCAAGTTGGTCTTTAAGGGAGTGATGCTAGATAGGTTGAGCAGGCTCCAGCAGATGAACTCACACTGAGGAACATCTGGGGACACACACTTGACTCGATAGGCCTTAACATGTATGATAGAAGGCATGAAATCCATTGGGAGTTATGGGTGTACAGATAGGGGAGAGGGTCTAAATATGATTAAGATATATTTTTAAAAAATTCAATAAATATATATTCTAAATAAAAAAGCAAAGCCTTATGGAGATTGGGCCTGCCCTGCCCCCACCAGCAATTTTTAGTTTGTTATTTTGTGATAGGGTTTCACCAAGTTGTTCAAGCTGGCCGTGAACTTATTCTGTAGGGTGGGCAGGCCTGGAACTTGTAATCTTGCCTCAGCCTCCCAGAGTAACTGTGACTGCAGGCCTGTACTGCAGTATTCATTTTACCAAGTTATAATCCACTGAAATTAAATCCCATGATCATGTATATGTGTGATCTAAAATTATTTTCCTTTTTAAGTAGATTTTTCTTTTTTGATTAATTTTTATGTGTATGAGTGTTTTGCCTGCATGCATGTAAGTGTACTTATGTTCTGCAGTGCCCACAAAGGCCAGAAGAGGGTGTCAGATCCCTTGGAACTGGAGTTATGAATGGTTGTTAGCTACCATGTGGGTGTTGGGAACCAAACCTGGGTTCTCTGCAAGAGCAGCTGCTGGTCTTAACTGCTGAACCATCTCTCCAGCCCCATAAAATTATATTTCATAAAATTCAAAGAAGGGTAAAATTCAGGGCAGTAACACAATAAACCAGAGATGCTAGAGTATTGCCTTCAAAGGAATGACCCTTAGTCACTACTGATGAGAGCTGGAGTACAAATACCCTGGCTTCCTTGCCTCTCAGGTAGGATATATTTCAAGTTCCCCAGCAGGATGAAGTTCCAGCTATGTATGTTGACTTATATCATTATAAGCCCTTAATCGTCTTCTCCCCTAGTCCTCTAGAGGCATGTTTTGGCATCAGCTCTGAAGCAAATCACACTCTATATCAGCCAGCTTTCTGTTGCTGCAACAAAAATACCTGAAATAATGTAAAAAATGAGACATCCCAGGAGATGTAGCTCAGTGATAGAACACAAGACTCTGGGTTCAATTCCCAGACCACAAAAATAATACAATAATAAAATGTTTATAGTGGGAGCGGGGATGGGTCAGATTTGAAGCCAGGGTATTGTGCATGGTAAGTAAGCACTCTGTCATTGAGCTATCACTGTAACTCAAGAAAAGTTTATTTTGGTTCAAAATTTTGAGGTTTCAATCCATGGTCAGTTGGCCTGTTGCTTTTGGGCAATGGTGGTGAGGCAGTATATCATAGTGGGAGTATATGGTGAAGGAGACCTGACCCATGGTTAAAAGTGAAATGGAGTAAGGAAAAGACTAGAATTTCTTAATTCCCTTTGTGGGTCTACCCGCCTGTTACCTGACTCGACAACTCCCACCCCAAGCCCCTGCTGCCTTACTTCCTAAAGGTTCCACTATCTCCCAGTAATGCCACAGACTGGGGGAGGATGCCACATAGGCTTAGGGAGAATACTTACCCAAAGTATAGCTGTCTGCTTCAGGGAAAAACCAAGGTATTTTCCTATCTCAGATCCCATTGATGACATTTTTCATCCTGACACATGGAACTCTAGAAAAATTAAAGAACCAATTATAGGCATTTAAAATAGTAAGCCAAAGCTGGGGAGATGGCCTAGTGGGTAAAATGTTTGCTACGCAAGCATGAGATCCATAGTTCAGATCCTTAGCACCCACATAAATGCTAGGTGGGTGGAGTGACCTGCCTGTAATCCCAGAACTTGGAAGGTGGAGATAGGGGCTGACTAACTAGACTAGATGAATCAAATTGGTAAGCTCTGGGCTCAAGTGAGAGATCCTGCATGAATATATATAAGGTAGAGAGTAATCATGGAAAATGCCCAGTGACAACCTGCGGCCTCCACATGTGGGTATACACACACACACACACACACACACACACACACACACCCTAGATATATACACATGTGAAAAAAGAAGAAAAAGACACGTTCATAACAATTCAGTATTAGTATTGAAATGTTAGCTAGGGGTCCTTGACGGACTAAGATGATAGTATCCCAACCTGTTCTCATTCCTTTACACATCTCCATCCCCATCTTCTCTTCAAATCCCAAAGCCCATCATATTTGTTAGTATGATGTCCTCTTAGGCTCTTTTGCTACCTGGCTCTTTGTCTTCTGCTGAACCCGTCTTAAAGCCCCTCCCCAGTCCTCTGATTTTTCCTCCAGCCTCTACTTCTCTCTCTTCCATTCTTTCCACACCTCCAATCCCTAACTTGTAATTCTAAAACTATCAATGTACTATTGGAGAAAAAAGTTGAACATAAGCTAGTAAACTTCTTGCCACATCTAAAATTAAGAACAAATAACTGTCTTTGTCTCCTCCTCCTTCTTGGTTTTTAAAGATAGGGTCTTATAGCCTAGGCTGGCTTTGAACTTGAAATGTACCATGGTTGTCCTCGAATTCCTGTTTCTCCTACCTCTACTTCTTAAGTGCTGGGATTGTAGACATGCTTAAGAATCTTTCTTGAGTGAGGAAAGTCCAGATCTTCAATAGTACTCACTCAAAAACAATGTTACAATTAGATAAAAGGAAAACAATGCTGTGTCTCTCATTCTTGTCATGTGCTTGTTAACTTAGCATCTAGGGAAGTGTAGTTACATTTTTTCAATGAGATGTATCTGTGCAAAGTGATTTTAATTTTATAGAACTTGCCTACTATAATTTGGTGGAGGGGAGTGGCATCACTTCCCCCTTCTTGCATAGGTCTTCAAATCTATTGTGACAGAGAGAAAAGCCTTGGCAACTGAATTATACACAGAACAATGATCCAGTGTTGAATTTACTGGCAAGATTAATGTAAGGATTAAAAATCATACTGGGCGGGGAGTGGGGGAGACGGGAGAGATGGCTCAGCAGTTCAGAGCACTGTACTGCTCTTTCAGAGGACCAGAGTTTGGTTCCCAGCACCCATATCAGGTGAATGATAGCTGCCTGACTCCAGATCCAGGGGATCTGACACCCTCTTCTGGCCTCTACTGTCACGGCACTCATGTGCACACATGCACACACAGACACACATGTAAATAATAAATCTTTTAAAAATCATATCTAACAACCCTGGAAAAAAGCAGCCCAGGGCAAATGCCAGTTATCCTTTGGATTCAGTGCAACTTTTTTTCTTGATCTTTTTGAAACAGGGTTGCCCTATAGCCCCAGATGGCCTGGAAGTCACTATGTAGACCAGGGTGGCCTTGAACTTTCAGAGATATGCCTGCCTCTGCTTCCGTGCCAGGATTAAAGGCATGCGCCACCATGCCCTGTATCAACTTTTACACATATAAGACTTCTCATTTATGACCAGCCACATTTCAAGGACTGAGTATCCCATGTGGATGGTGGTACTGTATTGAGCAGTGCAGGAAACTTAATCTCTTTACATTTTGAAATCTAGCCCTTTATGATCTATTCTATAACACATCTCAAACTGTGGGAGGTACTCAGCCCCAGCCCTGTTCCATTAATATCATTAATTTATAGTTACTTCATGCATCAGATGATACAAGGGACAGATTATTCTAGAATAGGAACTCCCAAAGTCATTGTGAGGAATAGCTTTTGTTTCCCTCAAAAATTTCGTGTGTCCAGAAAATTAGAAAGTGGAGAGCTGGGCATGGTGAAAAGAATTGAGGCTGACAATAAGTCTCCAGTCTCCAGAGACCCTCCTGGTAGCCGAAATAACCCTCCCTGATGGAAATCATAGCAAGTCAGAAATCCATCTAGGTCAAGTTCAACTTCATTGGCCATGTTGATCAGGGGTGGGAGTGAAGGCTGCCTCTCAGAAAACAGCTTGAGTGGATGAAAATATTATTAGACTTGCTAGTGTAAGAAATGCCAAATTTTTCAGATAGTAGGTAACAAAGGCACACCCATTAACAGATAAGAATACAGATGCTCAAATAATTAAGCAACTTGTGCTTTTGTCATTTTGTTCTGTTTCCTTCTTATGCCTTATTCTAGGATAAGCTTATGTGCTTTCTTCATAGCTGAGCTGAAATGATTTTTCTTTTGTTTTTTTTGAGACAGGGTGACACTATGTCACCCCAGTTGGCCTGGAACTCACTATGTAGATCAGGCTGACCTCAGCCTCACAGAAATCCTCCTGGCTCTGCGTCCTGAGTGCTGGGATTAAAAACATGCATCACCACACCTGGCACTGAAATGAAATTTAATGCATAATTTGATATCTTGCTTTTCTTTCACTTAAAATGGTTATATTTTCCTGTTCTCACATTGACTTCATACAATGAATCTTAAAGGTTTTATTTTTAAAAATTATCTGTATGTGTATGTGAGAGTGTTTGTTTGTGCATATGAAGACAGTGACCAAGGAGACCAGAAGTGGGTCTAGGATATCCTAGAGCTGGAGTTATAGACAGCTGTAAGCCGTCTGAAATGAGTGTTGAGAACCAAACTACAGTTCTCCACAAGAGCATAACATGCTCTTAGCTGCTGAGCCATCTCTCCAGTCTCAGAGAAAGACTCTTTAACAACAAGATAACTGTCCGTTGAATGTGTGTATGTCATGCTTTACTTAACCTTTTTCCCTTATTGCTTTGCTTCTGGATATTATAGAACATGATTGTGTTGTATAACTTGGGCATAAGAAGCAGACTAAATCTAGATTAAAATTCGCATATGCTGAGCTAGGACGACACCCGACAGTAAGCATTGTTAGAGGGCTTGCAGTATCTGGAGAATTCTTGACATGAGAGTTAGGATACTTCTGATTTTAAATAACATAAATCTTCTCAAGATTACCTAAATCATAAAGGAGATGTACTGGCCTGTATAACTTGAAGTTCAGAGAAGGCTTGGGGAATGTTTTGATTAGTAGCTTTACATCACTGTGGACCCTGCTTCTTCCCATTTCTGCTCTGCTTTCCGTAAAATCAGCTTCTTCCTGGTGCTTGAGATGGTTGTTGACTGGTACTGTGTGCTTCCATGTCTGCATGCAGAGATGGGAACAAGATTGAAAGAGAAGAGAGAGGAAGTTAAGAGGGCCACTTCCAGAAGCTTCAGGCACCTAGAAAATGTCTCTTCCTTTCCCATTGGCCTAACTTTTATCATGTGTCTATCCTTTATCCAAGAGCTACGGCCAGTAATCAGAATTAAGCTCATTAGTTTTCAGTTGGCCCATATTTCTCATTATCGCAACCAATGTGGGCTATTTTCTCCCCAAAACACAAATACAATTCATGGAGAAGTGAACAAGAGTGAGTGAGAGTGGCTACCAGTAAATGTGACAGTGAATTTTATAGAATTTTACAGAAATTACCAAAATGACTACTATATCATCTAACTTCTGCTTTATGTCCTTGAAACTCAAACACCCTGTCATATAAAATAAAAATGAAACAACCCCAGAAAACATCTAAAAAACCTTGCAAGTCATAGGAGCCCAAAGCCCATAGCCAAAGGTTATGCTGTCTTTTAAGTTGGGAAGGTAAGTTACTCCTTTCTTTTGGTCCTCCAAGAATAGCAAAAAAAAAAAGCATAAATTTTATTACTTAGTATAATATCCTGTCACATTACCCCTATACTTAAAATCTTTCAGAGAGGAAAAAGACCACCAAAGCTGAGGAACTTTCCTGTCTAGAAACAAAGTGGCCAGGATAAATGGTCTTCAAGGGGTTTGAACCATCCAATGCAGTGTGTCAAGGAAATCTAGACTCTAAGCTAAGCATGGTGGCTATTTGCCTATAATCCTAGCATTCAGGACATTGAGGTGAGAAAATATGCAGTTGAGGACAAGCCTGGGGTACATAGCAAAACCCTGTCTCAAAAAAGAAAATCTAAAACAAGACATGCTGGTTCACACCTGTAGTCCTAGCACTTAGGAAGCCAAGCAGAAGGATCACAATTTCGAGGCCTTTATGGGCCACTGAGTGAGATGTTGTCTCAAGATAACAATTTTAAAAGAGCTAGGGATGCAGTTCAGGGGTAGAGTGCATCTAGAATGCTGGAAGAGAAGAGCTACTGCTTCAAATCAAACACACACTCTTCATTAAAGGCTTAAGTTTAATACAACTTTATTAAGCAACCCCTTTTTGTCTTGCTCACTCATCTTCAGAATCTCACTTTTCATTCTTAAAATCAAAAAGGAAATCCACCAAATAAATATTGGAAGCAATCAAGATGCTCTTTAGTAGCCAAATAGATAAATTATGGTACACCAACATAATGGAATATCATTCAGTCTTAAAAAGAAATGAGCTATCAAGCCATGAAAAGACATAGAGAAAACTTTAGTACATATTGCTAAGTGAAAGAAGCTAATCAGAAAAGGCTACCCAACATGCAATTCCAGCTATAAGACATTCTAGAAAAGGCAAAATTACAGAAAAAGTAAAAAGATCATTGGCTACTATGAGTTAGTGGGAAGGCAAAATGAATAGCGCACAGGAGAATTTTAGGGATGTCAAAATAGTTTGTAAGATATTGTAATGGATGACATTTTGTGTACATTATACAGAACCCATAGAACACCAAGAAAAGCATCCTAATGTAAACCATGAACTTTGAGTAATAAATTATCAGTTTAGGTTCGTTAATAATTGAACTACTCTGATGGGGGTTGTTGGCGGCTAGGGAGGCTATGGAGAGGGAAGCATGTGGGAACTCCCAGTACTTTTCACTTAATTTTGCTGTGAACTTTAAAATGCTTTTAATAGGCACGTTTTATTTTATTTGAAGACATGTTATTGCTACATAGCCATGGCTAGCCTGGTACTCCCTATGTATCTCAGGTTTTTCTTAAACTCACAGCAACTATGCCTCAGCTTCCTGAGTACTGGGATTACAGGTGTGTGCTACAACACTTGGCTATAAGGACATGTTTTAAAAAGACAGGATGGGGCTGAAGAGATATCCACCTGCCTCTGCCTCCCAAGTGCTTGGATTAAAGGCATGCACTACCACATTATGGAGAGGTGCACCAGTTTTTAGTTAATTTTATGTATTATTTTTATTTTATGTGTATGAGTGCATTGCCTGTATATATGTAAGTGCATCCATGTCATGCAATGCCTGCAGAGGTCAGAAGAGAGTGTTGAATTCCCCTGGAACTGGAGTTACTGACAGTTGTTAGCTGCCATGCGTGTGCTGAGAATTGAACCTGGGTCCTGTGCAAGAACAGCCAGTGCTCTTAACCGCTGAGACATCTCTGCAACTCAGATGCACCAGTTTTATAAAGCAGAGAAATGGATGCTTAAATAGCCAAATGAAGACACAAAAGTCAAATAGCTACATGCTAATAATAATCTGAGTGAGAAAAGCAGTTCAATCCAAACAAATGAGTGGCTTCCAGTTGCCTTTTCACATATCCTTAATGAGTGTTTTTACCTTTCTTTTTAGTTGATATTTACACACTATGAAAAGTCAGTGTTTGGTGAGAATGGTTAAAAGCAAGCAATAGTTCATGTAATCACGTTAGGAAATAATGATTTCATATACTAAGCCGTGAATCCAAGTTCACTGTTGTACACAGAATACCCAGCACAGTATAAGCATAGACTCCTGCCCCCAAATGGTAGTGGTGATGAAACTGAGTCAGGGTCTCCTGGTCGTGAGGCAGTGCGAAAGGGAGTGCTTAATAGCCCTAATCTGAACCTTTCCAGTAGAAGTGATGGTGGGGGACGAAACTGTTACTTTATAATTAATCCCATCCAACTGTTGGGGATGGGGGACTGGGAAGCACAAAACAAAGTGTCAGTAACTTTACAATGGATTCCATCCAATGGTGGTAGTGATGAGGGGAGCATGAAGTAGAATTAGTGCCCTAAGGATCTTGTACAGTTACCAGCCTAGGTGGTAACTAGGGGTGGGGGTTTCAGGAAACGCAACCAGTGATAACAATCTTGCCCAAAGGTGTTCACCAGAGACAATAAGGGCGGACAGGGGGCGGGGATCCTGGGGCGGTGAAACAGAGCATCTGTGATGTCACAATGGATCTTGTCCAGTGGTGGTGAGCTGGGCAGAACCAGTAGTTTAACATTTAATTCTGTGTAAAGGTGGCAGTAAGGCTGTAGGGCATGAAACTGCCCATGTAGTGAAAGGGTAAAGAACATGAAAGTCAAAGCATCAAGAATGTAAGGTACAGCCTAAAGCGCAACCAGTCAGCTGATACAGGAAGGCCTTCCGGAAGAGGGGCCTTAAGCTGAGAAAGCCTGTGCTTTAAGACTGTGTTTCGGGCCGTGGGCTCTGGACGCCCTCCAGGTCTCCAAGCACCTTCGGATCTCAGAAGACCTGATCCGGGGCGGGACACGCAGCAGGTACACTCACCCGGTCCAGGCTGAGACCCAGGAGTCAGGGAGGGAGGTTTGCGTGCCGAAACTGGGGCTTAAGAAAGCCTGGGCCGCGGCAGCACCAATCAGCGGCGTGCGCGTGCGGCCATCGGCCCCTTGCGCCCCTCTCTGCCCTAGCGCGCCGCGTACGTGCGGCGGCAGTCTCCGCCTCTCCTGGGCGGGGCCCAAGGAGCCGCGGGGAGCGCGGCCCGTGAGGTAGCTTCTGCCAGTGCTTCTGGTGCTGGTGCTGCGGCTCCAGCGGCTGTGCTCGTGGCGCTGAGGCCGAGACCGTAGCTAAGGTAAAACTCTGCCGACGACGCACCGTCTCTTCCGCCGCTCGGCTGCGCCGGCCTCAGCGGCGGTCCGGGACGTCTTGGCGCAGATTTGCGCACTGCCGGGGTGAGGATGCGGCTCTTCTACTGGCTGCTCAAGCATACGGTCCCCAAACAGATAGAGCGCTACTCGCTCTTCTCGCCATCGCCCCTCTCCATCAAACAGTTCCTGGACTTTGGTGAGTGCGACACCACAGGGCCACCCCCTCCCTTGGCTCCCTGGGGAGCGAGGGCGCCGCCATCCTCGGCCTGCCGCCTCCAGGGCTCTTGAACCTCTGTGCAAAGTCCGTGGGAACCACCGGGTCGGGCGACGGGGATGCCTGGGAGCGCTCCTCCCAGACTGGGATTTTGGATTTCGGGAGGTGGAAGGGCAGGGCCTGCCACCCTCCAGCCCAGCCTCAGCCAGGGACTCTCATCCCAGGCGAGACTCCCTAAATCGACCATCATCAGCTTCTGATCTACTTGACCCAAACCTCACCGTTCATAAAACTTCAGAAAGATATGTAGGTGGTTCCTAAACATGTGTATTTTTAGATTAAACAAACAAAAAGGTTGGGTAAGGTGTTTAGAAATACCTTGAGATTGAGTAAATCATGCAGTGGCATTTTGTTCCTTTTCTGTTCTAAGGTGTTGTGCAGCCTGGAGTGGCAGGACTTGAACTTAGGTTACATTAAAGCAGTCAGAGGCCTAGGCAGCAAGTACCTTAGATGTTAGGCAAGGGCCGAACTGTGGGCTCCAAACACCAGAAATGGATTCTAGGACAACTCCAGCCTTTGTGTGAGCACTTTTCGTTCGAGTCCCGCCCACTCTGCCCCTAATCCCGTTGGATAAACTGGTTCTTCTTAGATTACAAGGATTTGGGTGGGAGTGAGGGAGGACTTGGGCCCCCCAAAAACCTGAAGCCTAATCTACCACCTTTAGCTAGATCAATCATGTTTTTCTAGAGGATGCCTTTCCAACTCCAGCTGGCCAAGTGTGGTTGTAAAACATCTGAAAGTAAAACAAAACGAACTCAGCATCCCCGAAGGAAAATCAAGATGTTTTAGTTTTTCAAAGGGCCTATGATCATTTAATGAATTTTATTTAAATGTCAAGTGATGGCATAAGAAGTTGTCTGTACTTATGGGCAAACAACAACAACAACAAAAAAACAAAAGAAAACCCAAACAAGCAGGTAAACAGCCAATCAGAGTAGAAAGAAGGTATAAGCTAAAGGTTAAAGTTGAGACAAAATTGCATTTT
The DNA here is from genome assembly GCF_000622305.1 of Nannospalax galili. Lineage (NCBI taxonomy): Eukaryota > Metazoa > Chordata > Mammalia > Rodentia > Spalacidae > Nannospalax > Nannospalax galili. Next base: position 1,062,611 of record NW_008359081.1, read on the forward strand.
TAGAAATCAAGTAGCCAAAGATTGGTAATGAAAGCCTAGGTTCAGTGAGAAGTTGGCCTTTGCATGTTTAAACTTCACTCCCAAAAGCACTGGCTACTTAGAGAATTTTATTTTGTGTATTTGTGTGTGCATATATGTTGATGTGCATGTGTCACAACACAGCATTGGTCAGAGGACAACTTGTTAGAGTTGGTCTCTTTTTTAAAAATGCAGTTTATTATTTTTATTTTCTGTGTATGAGTGCATTGTCTGCATGTATGTAGGTGCACCTGTGTCATGCAATGCCCAAGGAAGTCAGAAGAAGGTGTCAGATCCCCTGGAACTGGAGGTTGTTAGCTTCCATGTGGGTGCTGGGACTCGAACCCACGTCTTCTGCAAGAGCAGTCAGTGCTCTTAACCACTGAGCCATCTCTCATGCCTCAGGTTTTCTCTTTCTACCATGTGGGTCCCAGGTACGGAACTCTAGTGGTCAGGCCTGCAGAAAGCATCTATACCCACTGAGCCATCTAACCCACACTGCTTATAGAGCTTTAGAGGCTTAAGGCAGTCCTGACTGCAGAGCTTAGAATGAAAATGCTGCTATTGCTATATGTAGGCATGTTTTTCCATTTTAGGGTTTAGAGATTATTCTGAGCATATGAACCTTTTGTTAGGGCAAACAGAGACAGGTTATTGGCAATAAAATAAAGGAATCTTGAACTAAATTTCAATTACTCTGACCCTCAAAGTTTATGATAGGCTCTATTAGTGTGGTTGAAATTTCGGTTAATTTATTTCTATGGCAGCGAGCATCTACCTGTGTTAATAGGTGTCTTGGCAAGGATGTTACTTGAGTAGGAAAACCACAGTAGGGTAGAGTGTTATGGTGGGTGGTAAGGGACCAGTATCTGGAAACAAATGTTCACTATTTTAAAGCATTGAGATCAGTAGTTTTCGGGTCAGGGCCTCATGCCCTGAATTTCTGATGTGAGTACCATAGGGGTGGGTGTAGGCCACTGGTATTTTTCGAAGATTCCTGGATCATTTTAAAGCATCATCAGGATTAAAACCCATTAACTAGACGCTCTTCTGGCTGATCTACTGTTCCCCTTTCATCTGTGTGGAGTATCTCTTTAAGCTCTTTAAGATAAAAGTTTCTTGAATCACATCTTTACTGGAAATGTGGTCTGCCACTCAGCAAGTGTAGCAAGAATAATAGGTATTCTAGATGGATTAATAATGTACAAAGGCAGTATGATAGTGCCATTTCAAAGGGTGGGATTAAAAAAAACATGACATGTTCTGTTTTGGTCTAAGATGACAGTTGCATGGCTCCAAATTCAAAAGTTGCAACAGGACATAGGTAGAAAAGGCCTACTTAGGTTCCTACTTGGGTTCACCAGCCTCCCAATTTTTGCATGAATGTCAGCTTTTACCTTTCTCTGCACCTTGCTTTTTTAAACTTAATACGTTATAGAGCTTTCCCTATCTATATCTGTAAACTTCCTCTTTTATGATTTCTAAGAAGTCGATTATATGGGTGTAGTGTAATTAAACAATTCAAAATTGATGGCTAGTGGTGGGATGTTTCCAGTCCTTGCTATGACAACAAGTACTACAGTGAATTACTGTGTACGTTGTAATTTTATGCATGTCTGAGTGTAGATAGAGGACAGATTCCCAAACATGACCTTGCTCCATCAGTGAGGATGCACATTTTGTAATTTTGATAAATGTTTTCAGATTCCTTTATGTAGGAGTTGTCTGTCTACCCATGCACTGGAAGTTTCTGAGAGCATCTGTTTTTCTCTACTTTTCAACACATGGTTGCCACACTTTGCATAGGTGAGAAACCATGCCTAGATAGGAATGTTTTCTCCTTAAGTAAGCTTTTCTTTATTTTAGCTTTTTATGATGGAAACTTGTGAACATATATAGAAATAGAAGTAATAATTTGGCGAACTCTTCGGTCTCGAAAGCCATGTGCTGTTTGTAGATGTTTGTGTATGCAGACTGTTAAGTTTTCTTATCAAAGTTGAGCTTGTTTTAGAAAGATATTTTTACTTTTTTACATTAACACAAATTTATTCTTGGAATGAACTGCTCTCTTAAGATTTGGATTAAAACACATACGGACCTTCTACAGGTTTCTCTAGTCTGTGGTGATCTTTGTAGGATCCTGTGGCTTCTAGAGTCCATTTAGAAATATTTTTCTAGAAAATCATTAGTCATCAAGATTTTCTAGTCAGTTTGCATAACTGAGATAGTAGCATCTTTCCCTATTTTTCCATTTAGGAGCCCACTTTTTTTCTGCTTTGTAAAATTAAGTTTGCTCTTTAACAATTTTTTTGAGACAGGGTCTCCCTATAGCCCCAGCTGTCTTGAAGTTCCCTGTGTAGACCAGCTGGCCTTCATTTCACAGAGATCTGCCTGCCTCCCGAGTATTAGGATTAAAGGCCTGCACCACCATGCCCGACTTGATTTTCTTTTTTTCTTTGATAATTTTATACATAAATATATATATATATATATATGTATATAAACTGCACTCTACACATCCCTGCCTCAAACCCTCTCTTGTCTCCCTTTTATCCCTGTCAACACCTCCCCTACCAGTTACTTTCCCAGATTCAAGACCTGGGAATGTTTAGTTTAACCAGGGCAATCTGTGTGACTATTGGATTGAAATTACTAGCTGGAGCATGGAGCCTTATTTACTTATTGTTTGTTTGTTTGAGACAGAGTCTTATTGTGTGGCCCAGGCTGGCCTCGAACTTAACAGCCCTACTCCTTAGTCTTCTGAGAGCTGGGATTACAGGTGTATACCACTACACCTGGCCTTGATAGTATTTTCACAGTCTTGATTTTACTTTTGTCTTTTTTCTCTACTCCCCACTGCCTTTCTGAGTTTCATTCTGTTACCCAGGCTGGCCTTGAACTCTCAATGAGTGCTGGAATTAGAGGCATGAGCCACTAGGCCCAGCTCCCAGTCCTTTGTTAATTAGGTTAGCTTTATTTGCTTGGATTTTATTTTTAGTTTTATAACTTTCTCTTTGTTTTTTTTTTTTTTTTTGAGACAGGACCTCCATATAGCCCCAGTTGGCCTAGAACTTGCTATGTAGACCAGGCTGGCCTCAGTCTCACAGAGATGCACCTGCCTCTACTGCCAGGGTGCTGGGATTAAAGACTTGCACCACCACGCCCAGCAAGTTTTATGACTTTTGTTTTCTAGTTCATTAATGATAAACTTTATTCTCTCTGACCTCCTCAGGTTCATTTTGTTCTTTTTTTTTCTTTTTCTTTTTAAAAATTGAATAGTTTGTCCTTGCTATTTATTTCAGTTCTTAAGGCTAGTGGCTACTCTTCTGATCAGTGCTTTAGCAGGTGGTGTGTGTATTTGACCCTTACCCTCATTTCTTCCGTATCCTAGAAGATGTATATTATCATTGACTGTTCTCTAAAGTCTCAAATTTGTTGGTGTTTGTCTTTGTATATGGACATTTCTTGTGAGTGTTCCTTGAGCACCCATGAGGAGGTTATGCTTTCTTCTCAGGGTACAGAATTCTATCAAGTATACCATATTATGTTATTTTTTTAAGCCTCATTAAAATCCACTTGATTGGTTATGGATTCAAACATGAGAGAAGTTAGTCTCCCAATATGACTATTTTCCCATGTATCTCTTAGAAATTTTGTTAATATTATGTGTGGTGCTTATTAACTGCTGTGTCCTCTTTGTAAACTGTAGCCTTTGATGGTACTAGTTGAATACTTTTTGTCTGGATTCAGTCTTACTTGGCATTAAAATCTAGTCCCTATTTTCTTTGCGTCTCTTGATACAATCTTACTATCTTATTTCAGTCTTTCTGAATTACTGTACTTTAAATATTTCTCTAAATGTAAAGTTCATTTTGCTTTGTAATAATTTTTCTTTATGTGGAAATTAAAATTTTTTGTTATCTATTATTTTTATTTTATGTATAGAACATATTGCCTTCATGTAAGTGCTCCCATATCGTGCAGTACCCTAGGAGGACAGAAGAGGGCATCGGATCCCCTGGAACTGGAGTTATGGAGTTATGGAACTGGAGTTAGCCACTATGTGGGTGCTGGGATTCAAATCCTGGTCCTCTGAAAGAACAGTCAGTGCTCTTAACTACTGAGCCATCTCTCCAGCCCTTATTCAATTCATTTTAAAAATTGTGTTGTATGTGTGTGTTCGGTGTGTGTGTGTGTGTGTGCGCGCACACACACACACAGGTACATATTTGTGTGGAGATTAGAGAATAACTTTGGCTAGCCTTTCTCAGGAGCCATCCATCTTGTTTTTGGAGACAGGATGTCAATGGCCTGGGGGCTCACCAAGTAAACCTCCAGGGATCTGCTGTTTCTGCCTCCCCAGTGTGGGGTGAGTGGATTATAAGACCTTGCTACCACCTGGCTTTTTTGTTGCTGTTGTTTCTGGGGATTGAACTCAGGTTTTCCTGTTTGCCAGGCAAGCACTGTATTGCGTTATCTCGCTGGTTTTCAGTTAATTTTAACTATGTTTGGAATAGCTTGGAAATAAGAGTTTATTTAGCAAGTATAAATTTTATGAACTCTAAAATTATAGGCCAGTTTTTCTTGTTAGAAATTTAGCTTCTGAATTGTGATGTGCTATACACTCAATGGATATGAAGGAATGAATATAAAAATAATAAAATAGCTCTACTGTTTTGGGGTGCTGAAGATTGAAACTGGGGCCTTGTGAGCACTAGGTGAGTGCTCTCCCGCTGAGCTATACCCCAGCCTTCAACACCTTTTATATTGATTGTATATTGAAATGATGTTTTACATATGCCAGGGGAAATATAACAAAATATCAAATATCTTATTTATGCTAATGCAGCTATTAGGAAATTGAAAATTGTATATGTAGCTCATATATTTCTATTGGTCAGTGTGGCTTCAAATAGTATCTCTTAATTTCTTATTAGAAATAATGTAATATCACATTTTAATGTACAAAGTAAACATTGATTTTTATTTTATTTTATTTTTGGTCTCTTTGAAACAGGGTCTCCCCGTAGCCCCAGTTGGCCTGGAACTCACCATGTAGACCAGGCTGGCCTTGAACTCACAGAGATCCACCTGCCTGTGCCTTCCAAGTGCTCAGACTACAGGCGTGCACCACCAAGGCCGGCTTGATTTTTATTTTCTGAGCATTTCTTAGAGCACTGTCTTTACATAATTTCCACCATCCTTCTCCCCGGTCCAACTCCTCCCACTCCCCTCCCCTCAATTTTGTAACCTATTTTTTTTTTTTTTTTTTTTTGGAACAGGATCCCACTCTGTAGCCCTGGCTGCCCTGGAATTCACTATGTAGACCAGGCTGGCCTCAAACTCATAGAGATCTGCCTGCCTCTGCCTCCTGAGTCCTGGGATTAAAGGTGTGTGCTACCACACCTGGCTGATTTTATTTTTTAACCATAACTGTTACATGTCTTGTTACATTTTCTTTTTCTTTAAATATCTCTGGATTTTTGGAGTAATGTATTGACTTTGAATGGCTGTTAATGTTATGTTGTTACTTGTACCATTTGACAACCTTTCAGTTTTGTCCCTAAAGATTTATTTATTTACTTTTAAAACTATTTCATGGGCCAGGCATGGCGGCGCACACCTTTAATCCCAGCGCTTGGGAGGCAGTGGCAGGTGGATCTCTGTGAGTTCGAGGCCAGCCTGGTCTACATAGTGAGTTCCAGGCCAGCTGGGGCTATAGGGAAACCCTGTCTCAAAAAGACCAAAAAAAAGTATTTCATATATTATCTTTTATGTGTATGAGTGTATTGTCTGCATGTAAGTGCACTTGTGTTGTGCAATGCCTACAGAGGTCAGAGGAGGGCATCACATCCCCTGGAACTGGAGTTATGCATAGTTGTTAGCCACTATGTGGGTACCTGGGAATCGAACCTGGGTCCTCTCAAGAGCAGTCAGTGCTCTTAACTGCTGAGCCATCTCTCCAGCCCCTGTCCCTTAAGATTTCTGAGTTAAAAATTCTCCTAGTGATATAAGAAGAGGTGAACTTACGACATGAATTCAAGGGAGATTCTTCTGAATGTTGAATGAATTGGTAGGAAATGATTCACTTTCATTTGGACTTACTTTTCATCTTTCTGCCTCACTCCATCCACTTCTGGCCCTCTCTTTAACCACTTTTATTCCCTCCCTGCACAGTTAGTTACATTTGTTATTTCTTAGTTGCCTTTGTACAGCTTCATTTTTATTAAAGGTATTTGCTTCTGTCTGTCTGTCTTTTATCCCAAGTCATCTCTTTCCAGAGTGCGGCCGCTTGCTTCTTTGTAACCTTTCTTGGTGTCCTCAGTTAGTTTTCTCTGCACAGAGTGGGATCTCCATAAATGGCATAGAGGTCATTACACAATGTCACTTTAGTCAGTGGTTATGTAAGTTTAAACTTTAATAGCTTCTCCACATAAAAAATTATAGCATCTCCCAAGTAAAACCACTAGAAAGCAGGCCATTGTACAAATCTGTCTTTTCCCAGAACTTCATACGTTGATTTCTACCCTATCACACTGGTTCTGTGAATCCTACAGACTTCAGCTATTAGAAAAGCCGCAGCTAGTTGCCTTCTTACTGTTCCTGAGGTTTAAGGGCCCAGCTGACTTTGGTTTTCCTTTTGAAAGTATTTTAAGATTCGGTTACCCACCGAGAAGTTGACTTTGGTGCCAAATGCCTGCTCTCTGCAGTCTCAGGTTTTAAAGTCATTTTGCTCTTTGAAGCTTGATTACTACTGGACAGAACAGTGATTTCATTCCTGGAGAAGTTGAAAAGGTTTATTCAAAGATTGTGTTAGGAAAAGGGGAAAACAATCTCATCCTTCTTTTTGAGCATGTTTATTGCGCACCTTCACAGATGTGCGTAGCATTTTTTTTCTGTAAGTAGAAAAGTTTTTTTGTACTGTGAGGAGTTGCCAAGACTTAGACCAACCTGTTTGGAGACAGAAGCCCACTATTCAGAATTAAAAGGGAAGAGAAGAATTTACTTTAGGGTCTTGATATCTTGCTTAGCTTACTAGATCTTGGTCAGTATTTAAATTGAAAAAAAAAAAAACTAACCTTTTAGGCTTTTACAGTCTCACGGGGCTGGGTTTCCACATACCCTCAGGCTCTGGGGCATCTTGAGGTATCTTAAGTTGCAGCTCTGGCTTTGTAGCCTTTGCAGCACTTGAGTGTTTCATGTGCTTTTCTTTTTATTAGTTTTTCAAAGTAACATACAAACTAATGGCCTTCATATGGCATTTTCACACATATTCTGTTGTGTTCATTTTCCTCCCCCACTCCCCTTCCTCCTGTCCCGATCCCACCCTGTTCTCCCCTCCACGAGCTCTCCATCTGCTTTTATGCCACAAGTGTTCTATTATCTTCTTTCTCTCTTCTTCCTTAAGATATCTTCTTTCTTTCAGTCCCCTGTCTAGTTTCTTTACTTATACCCCCCCCATACATAAAAATTAAAATTTAGTATCTTCATATGAAAGAAAATACAGTATTTTTCTTTCTGGCTCTGGATTACTTTGCTTACCATAATTTCCAATTCCACGCATTTCTCTGTAAATATCACAATCTCATTTTTTTTACTGCTGAATAAAATTCAGTCTTGTATATGTGCTACATTTTCCTTATCCATTACTCTGTTGATGGCAGTTTCCAAATTAGCTGTTGTGAACAGTGCAGCAATAAGCATGTATGTGCAGGTGTCTGTGGTAGGACTTGGGGTTCTTTGGGTATACCCAGGGTTTCTCTAGTTAAGCAAGATCATACACAAATTATATTCTTACATTAATTTTTTGTTTTATTTATTTGTTTTTGATGTGCATGAGTGTTATGCCTGCATGTGTGTAAGTGCACCTGTGTTGTGCAATGCCCACGGAGGACAGAAGAGGGCGTTGGATCCCCTAGAACTGGAATTATGGCTGGTTGTTAGCTGCCATGTTGCTGCTGGGAACTGAACCCCAGTCCTCTGCAAGAGCAGCCAGTGCTCTTAACTGCTCAGCCATCTCTCTGGCCCTTGTTTTCACTTTTGTGAGGAACTTCCATAGCAATTTCCATAGTGGTTACACCAGTTTAAACTCCCACCAGCAGTGAATAAAGGTTCTTTGAAAAGCGTCACTTACTGACCTTAGTGATGTCTGGGTGGTTTCCTCCTATTAGGTTTTTTGGAAATTGGTTAGACTGTTGGCAAGATTTGGGAAACCTTGGCTTTGTTACTGGATGTAATTACAAAATATCACAACTTTTCATTTTTCTTTATATGTACATTCAATTATTTTACTTTAGTGATTATTCTGAGTTGGGTAAATCCTTTTCTTTAGCTTGGTCACATTTTTTTCCTCATTTTTAAAAAATTAATAGGCATTTAAAGATATCTTTAGATTCACAGCAAAATTATGCAAACAAAAAGTACAGAGAGTTTCCATGTACCTCCCAAACATAGTCTCTGCTGTTTTCAACATTCAGTACCAGTGTGGGACACTGATGAACTGCCAGTAACCATTGTTATAACTGATGAACCATCATTAGCACCCAAAGTCCGTAGTTTATACTAGAAATCATTCTTTGTCTTTACTCTGTGGGTTTTAACAACACCTGTTTTTGTAATAAAGTTTTACTGGAGCATAGATATGCCATTCATTACGTACATTCTGTGCCTTTGGATGCCTCCACAACACCAAAGTTGAGTTGTTGCCAGAGACTATGTGGTTCACAAAACCAAAAATGTTTAATCCTTTACTGAAGGCTTGCCAGCACCTGATCTAAGACAATTCAATTTCCTCTTTAAAGAACTGAGCTCTTAAGTTGCATTTAAGTGATAGCACCGTTTGTCCTGTGTCCTGCTAACACTCAGCCTTACTCATCTGCAATGTGACTTTGGGGGGGTGGCTCAAATAAGCTGGTAGTTTACTTACATAGTGTCTGTTTCAGAGTAGAATTACCATGTGAATGACTTTGAAGGATTTATAGCTTTAATTTACAAAGCTGTCAGTAAAATTTAAATGTGCTTGTTTCTCTACAGGGTTGCCAAAATGTGATTTTGTGATTTTAATTGTATAATGCCTACCATAGGAGCTAAAAGGTTTTCTTGACTGCTTAGGTATATTATCTGCATTTATGTGCGTGTGTGTGTGTGTGTGTGTGTGTGTGTGTATAAAGTGTCTTTGAGGGACTGGAGAGATGGCTCAGCTTTTAAGAACACTGGCTGCTCTTGCAGAAGATGAGGTTTCAATTCCCAGAACCCACATGGCAGCTAACAACAATGTATAACTCCAGTTCCAGGGGATCCAACACTCTCTTTTGACCTCTGCAGGCATTGCACGACACAGTTGCACCTACCCATATGCAAACAATACACTTATACACATAAAATAAAAAAAATAGGGCTGGAGAGATGGCTCAGCGGTTAAGAACACTGTTCTTGCAGAAGACCCGGGTTTGAATCCCAGCACCCACATGGCAGCTAACAACTGTCCATAACTCTAGTTCCAGGGGATCCAACAGCCTCTTCTGTCCTTCGCAGGTATTGCATGACACAGGTGCACTTACGTACATGCAGGCTATATATGCATACACATAAAATAAAAAATAAGAAATTTTAAAAAAAGAAAGAAAATATTAAAAAATATCTTTGAATATTTAGTAACTGGCATCTGGGGTGGTTTCAGTCATTTGCGTGAATTCCTTGTATATATTGGTAAATTAGTCAATGAAGAAGACATTAACTAACAGTATAAAAAATATACCAGTGGGACTGTGGGTAGGCCACCTGGCATTCTTGGGCTTTTTATGGTTGTTGTGTAAACTAGAATTGAAACTAGCATTGAAGTATTTTCAGTTAGCCATATTGCTTTTATGGCAGGGAGGAGCTAATTTACCTTCGTACTTCTTTCACTGGCCGAACTGGGTTTTGTCATAATCCCTGTTAGCTATCTTTCAAGTCTCTTAACAAGAATCCTGCTCCTGGTCATTGGCTAGTCTTATCTCTTAAGACTGTACCTTCTGCCAGAATGAATGGTATAAAATTATAGTAAATAATCGTGTTACATAGGTCAATATTAATATAGTCTCTTTAATTGAATACCTTGGGTTCTAACTTAATGGTATAATATTTCTCTAAGGATATCCTGGTAGCTCTGATTATATTTTCGTTCTTCAACTTGTTCTGAGATTCTGTCTTAACATTGAGTTGTACTAGTGATGTTTTCTTTCTTATTCCTGCATTGAGGTCAGCATAAAATAGTCTCACTGTTGGGAATAAATGATCGACTCTCCTACATTTTCCCACACCATGAAGTTTACTACTTTCCCCATGTGTTGTTGGTCAGAAAACAATAGGGCCCTTTGAAATTTGTAACATACCTGTTATATTTTCATAGACCAGCGCATACGCAAGCTCCCACATGAGTTCAGGGATTATAGGAGTGTGTCACCTCACCCTCAGGCTTCTAGCTGAACTTTTTCTTGGATCTGCTCTAGTAACATATAATATTTCCTTAAGTTTGATAGCAGATATTTCTTGATACTTGACTGTAGATTTTTGTATCTGTTGGGTTAATTTTTCCCTGACTCTGCAGTTGAGTAAGTTGCAAAGTGGTCCTTTTTCTGTTACTGTTCCTGTACTTGTCACATAATGTGCCCATGGAAGCATGCTATTTGTGATAAACCCTTCTGGAGACGGCTGCTGCCTTACACTGAATCCCTTATTCTCTAGTAATTGCCCTTCCTGGACACTTCACTCTTTCTTTAGTTAGTGCTGTTTACACATTCTTTAAACTTTGTAGATGTCATCTCTGGCCTGTGCACTCTGTTTTCTTCCTGCTTTAGTCTGAGCTTGGCTTCAGTGAAACTATTCCAGAAGGAAATAAAATGAGACTGTATTTGGCAACTGGAAAAGGTCCAGTACATGCTACTAGCGTTCACTGAATACTTACCAAGACAGTATAAAACATGGTATCATTTAATTCTCACAGCAGCCATGTCCATTTTACAAATTAGGAAACTTAAATTCTGAGCAGGTGAAAATCACTCCTGTGTGTAGCAGGTGGCAAGGCAGGTTTCTGTCAGCCAGTCGTCTCAGCACTCCTCTTAGGGAAATGTAAGTGATGGATTGGGTCCTAGTTTAAGTGAAGGAGAGGACCAACAAGTGCATCACTTACTTGTTAGGCATTACCACATTGTGAAGCACAGTCAATTTCCTTCATGAATTTGTTCAATTTTTATCTTCTCCATTTAGGCCCATCTAAAAGAGAAAGGGGAAAAAAGAGAGGCTTGCAGATCATGAAGGTATTTGTGGTCAGTTTCCTAAGAGGGTGGAAAAAAGGTCAGACACGAAAATAAAGACTAACAGTATGTGGGCTAACTAGAACAATTTCAGATGCTTAAGAGCTACTGTTTGAGTCTGAGGAGTTCTTTGGTTTGCTTTCTCTCATTCAATCGTGTATGATTAAATGCTGGCTCCTGGTCGATGGTTCTTAACTGCTCAGGAGAATCACCTTGGGAGCTACGTAATGCCTTCCCCCACCTAAGCCACTTAACTCCATCTCTGAGAGTACGGTGAAGGTGCTGGCACTTTTTACCCAGGTGATTATAACGTGCTTCAGAGTTAGGAGCCACATTGTTAGATCAGTCGGTTTTTGCTCAAGCCCAGGAATTACAGGTCATTTTAGGGGACAGAATCCATGAGATGCTGAAGGTTACATGTAAGTCACGGTGGAGTCTTGTCAGCATTTCTTGAAAGCTTTGGATTTGGAATGAAATGGAAATTGAGATGCATTAGAGAATTGCCAAGGCATAGTCACTTCCTTTGAGGAAGTTGGGACAAATACATAAACTTACAAAGTGCTAGAAAAAAATGTAACTTGTCTGATTTTATAGAATCTTTTCTACTGTTCCTACCTCTCTTTTAAAAGTTTTGAAAAGGTTTTTTTGTTTGTTTGTTTGTTTCTTCTGGGAATGTGTGAGGCGTTAACCTAATTATCTTTTCTCTAAAGTGTCATCAGAGGTGTTCTGGATGGAGAACATACAGAGAACAAATGAAAAGGCGTGAGCTTTCTTCACCTTCACCACCTTTCTTTACCTTTACTTCTAGCCCTGCTCACCAACTTTCTCTGTCAGACACAATCATATGCAGGTTTAGCTATGATTTTCACAACATCATATGAAGTAGGTATTCCCATTTCTTGGATGAAGAAATTAAAGTTTAGATGGTTTATATTTCTTACCTATTCAAACCTAAGGATGAAAGCATGGATAAAATACAAGCAGATGGAACTTTTAAACCTCTGCTTTTGTCAGTTGAACATTATATTCCATTTCTCCCAGTGCAAATGTCTCTACAGGTTATTCTACAGGAAATTCCATTTCTCCTTATAGCAAATGTCTCTACAGCTTTGTCTAAATTTGTTCTGTTACACAGTCAGAAAATGGAATACTCTAATTCCAAAAGTTTTCTAGTATTATTTCAGAGCTATCAGGTTAGTACCTACTTCATTTTCTTACATTGGAATAAGACTTTGAATTCTGAAGATTACTTGCTAATTTGCTGAATTGTCTCTGGAAATAAGAGAAAGAGTATGTAGACTTACACTCAGGTCTTAATTTGGGATGCTGAATCCCACTACACTTTAGACTCTTTCTACACAGTAGAAACAACAGCATTTAAGGTAGGATTGCGGCACTGAGAACTCAAGAGTGCACAGCACCGTGCATGGCACATGGCAGGCTCTCAGCAGATGTTGCTCATGGATGTTTCACAAATTGGCAGCATAGCATTTTCTGCACAAACTAATTCCCAGCTAAGAACAAAAGCTAGATAGGGAGTTCTTAGCCTTGGATGTTATTTTTTTCAATGTTCTGGGTTGAAGGTCTCCGCTGTACAAATGGATCATTTTCTAAGGAACATGGATAGCATGTTTAGGTGATTTGTGCTCTGAGTGTGACTGGCTTTGAACTCCCTTCATTCACTGTGCTCATGCACTAAACGTTTTGCCTCAGTGAACATCATGGATGGTTACCATGTGACCTTTATCTAACTATTCCTGCTTCCATGACAACAAGGCAGCCTGTGCTGACCAATTTACTGTTAGGACTAGAGCCTTAACTTCCTTCTATAATTAGATGCGGATGTGTGGTGACTTCAGCTGCCTGGTGATTGTGACATGCTCTAGCATAACTCGGTTTAAGTTCTGCATACATCTGTACTTCCTGTTCTCTGGTCTGATGCCCTGTGTTGACTATTACTGCCACTGTATTATCACTTTCCTATCTCACTTTTGGCTCTTTTATTTTATTTTATTTTATTTTATTTTATTTTATTTTATTTGGTTTTCTAAGACAGGGTCTCCCTATAGCCCCAGCTGGCCTGAAATTCACTATGTAGACCAGGCTGGTCTTGATATCACAGAGATCCACCTGCCTCTGCCTCCCGAGTGTATGCACCACCATGCAGGACCTGGCTCTTCTAATTAAAAAAATTTTTTTGACGTATTTATTTTTATTTTATGTGTATGAGTGTTATGCCTGCATGTGTGTAAGTATACCTGTGTTGTACAATCCCCTTAGAGGACAGAAGAGGGCATCAGATTCCCTGAAACTGGAGTTATGGACGGTTGTTAGCTGCCATGTAGTGCTGTGATTCGAACCCTGGTCTTCTGCAAGAACAGCCATGCTCTTAACTGCTGAGCCATCTCTCCAGCCCTAGTAGCTCTTCTAATTTTAAGGATTGGAATACCTGTAACCAAATATGTAGAATGAAGTTGATCTAAAGAGGAATTTGCCATTATTAGCAAATGCTATCTTGAACCCCTGAATTGTATTTGCTATGAAAACTTAGTACTTAAACTTAGTAGGTGTTTTGCTTTCCAGTTACAGTCAGAAAATATTGTTGAATACTTATAATATTCCAGATATTGTGGTAATGGATCTAAGGAATCCTGGAACCCATAAGACAGAGAGCTCAGTGTTTTGGGAGTGACAGAGGGTTTGTCCAAGGGAGGGCACAATTTGTGGGCCCACATTGAAACCCATTCAGAACTGGCTTTGGCCTTCTCTGTTATGTAGAGGGCTAGATTGCTCATTCTTCTGCTGATGGAGATCAAGAGACCAGTGGGCATTGCTTGCCTTCCCTTCATACAGTCACACCAGTGTCGTTAAGAGAAGGATTCTATGACACTCATCTGCTTCAATGAAGAGTCCCATCATATCACCTTGTGGCCTATTTTCCTATCAGAAGAGTGAAAATCGTTCCATGAAGGATACCATGGTGTTATACCCCATTAGGAAGATCTGTACCTAGTAGCAGGTTGTATATAAGAGTTTAGTATTTTTTTAGACTAGAATGCCTGTAGTAGGCTTTTTTCTTTTTAGAATAGAATCATAGTTGTTAGAAGACTTTTTTCTTTAAAAACATTGTTTTAAGTGACTGCATGTTTTCCCATATAAGCATACAACACTGTAATTTATTTTCTTGTTCCCTTATTTTTTATACTTAGGTGGTTTTCACTGCCCCTCAAACCCTTTGTTTGGAAATTTATCATAAGGAAGTTGCAAGAATAATAGAGTTAACATGCCTTGGCGCTGGCTTTTTTCTTTTTTCTCTCCCTCTATTCATCCCCGTCACCATCTTCCCTCACACGTGTGTAAGCTTTTTGTTGCCAACTCTCTGAGAGTAAGTTGCGTACATCTTGCCTCTATACCGCTAGATATTTTTATATACTCAAAGCATAGGAGAAGGCTCCTAATTGCCATGATGCAGTTACTGCACTTGGGAGACATCATTGATGCAATAATAAAGTATAGTATTCAGCCAGGTGGGGTGGCATGTACCTGTAGTCTCATTTGCTCAAGAGACTTAGACAGGATTATTGTTTGAGCCCAAGAGTTTGAGGCCATTATGGGCAGTAGAACAAGATCCCATTAAAAATTAATATTTAAGCTGGACATGGTGGCACAGGCCTTTAATCTGAGCACTTGGAAGGCAGGCAGGCCTGGTCTGCATGGTGAGTTCCAAGCCAGCTGGGGCTAGAGGGAGAACCAGTCTCAAAAAAAAAACCCACCCCAAATTAATATTTAACTTTCCCCAAATGGGTTCTTGTGTTAGATGGTGCTACAGCGATAAGCTGTTCTCCTCTTTATAGCTGAATACCATTGTGTGTACTACATTTAAGCCCATTTATCCATTCCATTTCTTGGCAATTATGAGTACTGCAAGCATGTGATTTCAGGTACCTCTTCAACAGACTGATTTCATTGCTTTTGGGTATAATCTAGAAGTGGGATTATTGGCTCATACAGGTACTTTTGTTTTTGTGCGTGCATCTAGTATAGAGGCCAGAAGACAACCTCAGGTGTTGTTGCTCAGGTGCCATCCATTTTGTTTTGAAGTAAGGTCCAAAACCTTACTCCATTGGCCTGGAGCTCACCACTTAGGCTAGGCTGGCTGAGCGGGATCCATCTGCCTCCCCAGTGCTTAGATTAACAAGTGTGTGCTACCATGTCCTGCTTTTTTTTTTAGCAGAGTGTCAGGGGCTCAAACTCAGGTCCTCCTGCTTGCAAAGCAAGTACTTTACCAAATGATTCATTTCTCCAGCCTTAAAAAAATGTTTTTGAGGAACTTTTATCCTATTTTCTATATCAACTTTGTCATCCTCTTAAATTTAGGAGTATTTTTCTGAAGAAAACAAAACTGTCAGGCGTCTTAGGCAATGAAATGTCACACTACTGCATGTGAAATAAAGCAGTCATTTTGAAAATGTGAATTAAGTGGTGTGTGCGTGTGTGTGTGTATGTGTGTGTAAGCCAGAAGACAACTCGGCTGTCATTCCTCAGGAACTGGTCATTTAAAAAAAATTTTATTTATTTATTTGTTTTTGGGTTTCTGTTTACATGGGCCTATGTACACATGTGAGAGAGGCCAAAAGAAGGCATCAGATCTCTTGGAGCTGGAGTTAGAGACCTTTGTGGGATGCCTAGCTTGTTATACCATGCTGGGATCTGCCGGTTCTCATGACTGCACAGCATGTGCTCTTAACTGCTCAGCCATCTCTCCAGCACCTCCACCCCCATCCACCTTTTCTTTCTTTCTTTCTTTTTTTTTTTTTTTTTTTTTTTTTTTTTTTTTTGGGGAGTTATTAGGATCCCAGGAACGTCCCTGGAGGCTAGGCTGGCTCCCAGTGAGCCCCAGAGATCTGCTTTGTCTCTGCCCCTCCCCCTCAGTGCTGGGATTCTAAGTGTATACCAGCACCACTGGCTTTCTCCCAGGGTTCTGGGGCTCAGGCTCAGGTCCTCATGACTGCACTATCTCCAACCCTCAAAGTTTTTGAAAGCGATTCTTTTGAAGGACAGCACAATCATTTGCTATTCTTTCTCCACACATACTTCATGTGCTTTGCTTTTGAAGGACTATTCAGTTAAGCATTATCTAGTCCTAGTAAGTCCAATGATTATTTGTGATTTTAAAATTCAATGTTTTCAAAAGATTAAAATCTTAAAAATACAACTGGAGAAAAGAAGTCAAAGAGCTACCCCTAAATTATTTTCTATTTTATCCAATTTAACATGGTTAATGGGAAAATACATTACACACTCCAGCATTTAGTTTGACAGTGTTAACAAAAAAAGCACTGTTATCAGAATGAGCCGGATCATTCTGTTGATTTTTCATGCCTTGCCAGTACTTTCTCCTTTTATTATTCTCCTATCCCATTCCTTTACCTCCCTCCTGTCACTGGCTAACCATCCCATAGCAAGTATTACAGCCGAAAGACTGGGACAAAGATAGCCTCCAGTAATCCAGAGAGGAAATGATATTTTAGGGGTCATGGTCTCTATTGGTAGGACAGATCACAGAAGAGGTCCTCAGCCTTCTGCTTTAATTATAAGATACCTATTATCAGATAATTTTATTAACTGAAGAAGAAATTGGTTTTTTTCTATCTCCAGTAGATTAGTTGAAAAGAGGATTAAAGACTCACTAGAAATACCAGGCACTGTGGAAAAATCCTGTCTTTAAGCTCTTGTTCTCAGTTGGCTAGACAGAGCCTTCTGCTTACCTCTTGGTTCCTCCACAAAGAGGGCTCCCCAAATTAAACTGAAAGTCATTTGCATTTTTACATCTATTCTTTCTATATCTGAAAGTCATTTGCATTTTTACATCTATTCTTTCTATATCTTGGTGCATGTAAAGCATATAGACCTTTTCTAGACCAGGCAAACCATGCATTTTTGCAAACATAGTAGCTGTCTCCCAACTTTCTAGTAAAAGGACAAAGTTTAAAAAATAGAGACCAGGGATGGAGCTGAGTGGTAGAGCACATGAAAGACCCTAGCTTTAGTTCCCAGCACCCCAAACAAACAAGCAGAAGAGAATTAAAAGAATCATGAAACTGGGATGAAAAACTGAGCACCCCCAAGTGTAAATTAGTGACTTATTTATGTTCACTACATCAGAATTTTCAAACCCCTTGCTGTTTCCTCTTTGTTATCTTCTAAATAGATAGTAGGAAAATCTTAAATGTAGAATAAAAATAGAAAATCAAAATTAAGGAATGTAGAGCAGCCAAGTGGGAAAAATGAAGTCATAATTATAAAGAATAGCTGGGAAAGACTGTAAAAACAGAACACTTTTGAGAAGATGTTCATTTAAAACCAAAAGTTTATTTTTGAGACATTTATTATAAAAATGGTTGTTAGAACCCTTTGATTTAAGCTAAGTATTCAACATTAATATCTAGGGTATAATTCTTTTAATGTATATGAAGAAAACCACAGAAAAGTTGTAAAAATCAGACTTATTTTTAGGTTCACTAATTAACTAAAAAGACTTCTCCTCCTGTTTAAGCTGATATATAATTAAGGTATCTAAGTACAGGGAATTCGTTCTTAAAGCTAAATTAGAATGTAGGAGGTAAAACCTGAGAGTTTTCAGCTACTCTTTATTAAAAGTACAAGCTTCTGAAAGCATGAGTGAGACTTCCAGGAAGTCATTGAAAACGGACTAGGCAAGGGCCCGTGATATGTGCTATGGGGGTATCAAGACCATTTTTCTCTCCGTGGACCTGTAACAGGCTGATAATGCAATGACTCGAGAGGGAGAGAGGGAAATGCTTCCTGAGATTGGTTCTCTTAGATTATGTGTGAGGATTGAGTTTTCTAAATAGTGTGGAGTTGACTGCTGTAAGCATCAAGAACTTGTATTTTAAAGTAGTGAACAGTGGGGACACTGAATATACCTTAATGTTTTTGAAAATGATGTAGAGTTGTCAGATGAGCTCAGGCTCATACCAATCCAGCGTGCAGTCATGTTCTCAGGACTGATTGATCAGATGGTTTGATCTTGCCCCCATGACTTTGAACTGTTCTGTGTGATTATCAGCAGGCATTGATGATGGCTATTTAATAGCTCCTCTTTGAAAATTAAGGAATGTATCAATGTTCAATGATAAACACACTTTAGCCCTCACTAAACCTCTGTGAAGAAGGTGCTGTCTTTATTTTATAGATGGTTACAGTGAGATGTAGAAGGGTAAAGAAGCTTCTGAGTGCTTAAGATTCAAACCCAAGTCTTGCTCTCTAGCACCTGATCGTGTTATTACTGTGCTGTAGGACCACAGACTTTTATCCGAATTGTGAGGTCCAGAAGTTATAAATACAGAATTTCAAGTTTGGATGCCCAACTCATTCTTTGGCAAAATCCGCTTTGAGCCAACTGACTTGAAATAATCAACTTTATCCTAATTTGTGTAAATGTGCATATAGTTCCTATGGCTGTATTGTATCTGTATAGTATTTCATATTGCATACGCATGGCATATACTCCATTTTAACTTTTAAAAACTGTGAAACCTTTCCATTCTGAGACTGATGGGTTTCAGAGGGGCATCGGCCTGTTGGCTAGCTTTTGCTGACCACAGGCCCACTTCATCTTATTCCATGATTCCAATCTGCTGCTCCTAACCAGCTGTAGACCAGGAAATTTCAGCATGCAAGTAAGTAGTATGTATTAAGTAGTCAGGTGCCTTTTCTCAAACCTGCCTTGCTATGTGAATGTTGTGCACAACCAGCTCCAGAAGATCCCCTGACCTCATCTTTTATTTTACCTTTTATTTTAACTAATATATAATAAACAGATTTGGTCATATCAATCATATTAATGGAGTAACTTGTAATGTTCAGTACATAACTAGGTTGCATAATGTTTCAAATCAGGTTAAGCACATTTATCTTGTCAGTCATTTAAGCCTTTATGACAAAAAACTTTCAAAATCCTTTTATTTATTTTTATTTTATGTATATGAGTGTTATGCCTACATATCTGTAAGTGCACCTGTGTTGTGCATTGCCCGAGGAGGACAGAAGAGGGTGTTGGATCCCCTGGAACTGGAGTTATGGACAGTTATTAGCCACCATGTGGGAGCTGGGAACTTAACCTGGGACTTCTGCAAGAACAGCCAGTGTTCTTAACCACTGAGTCATCTCTCCAACCTTAATCCTTTTATTTTTGAATTGTATGATACACAGTTGTTATCTGTGTTATACAACAGTGCACCAGAACTTACTCTCCTAACTTCAGCTTAGTAGCCATTGATAACACCCTCCCTGCTATCCCCAACCTCTGGAACCACCATTTTATTCTTAGATTCTTCTAGAAGATCAACTTTTTGAGGTTCCACATATGAGTGAGCTCATGTTGTACTTAATTGCTCTGTTTGGCTTACCTCACTGACCTGTTTTAAAAAAAAATTTTTTTTCAGAATTTCATACATGAGTACTGTATTTACATCGTTTCCATCCCTCCCTCTCCTCCTATAACTGCTCTTTTGTTCCCCCACTCCCTCTGGGAGCATATCTCAGTGGCAGAACATTCTTTATAGTTGATGATGTGCCTGCCCCTCTCGGACATACCATGGTAGACTATCTGTTTCGGAGTGCACTGTGAGCTGTTTCTTTGGCACACAGAAGTCCTATGTCTTAGTCAGAGCCACTTTTTTGGAATTACAGAGCCTCCTAACTCTGCTGCCAGAGTGGCAAAGCTGTGGTTCCTGAAGAAAGACATTAGAAGAAAAATCTTAAGACACACTTGGCACGCAATAGGTAAAACTTTATCAAATGAATGGATCTGTTGCCTCTTGGAAACCCCCGTGAACAGGAGTGGATTTCCATGTTCTACTGTTTTTGTGCTTGGCAATTTTCCCACAGTGTTTATTTGAAAACAAACTCAGATTATATCCCAGGTCACTTTTATATTGCTGCTACTAACACTAGGAACATATTTGTGCTAAGAAGAAACTGCTTCCAAGGTTGCCTCTTGGAATAAATGCTCTTTTTCTCCTCTAATTAAGTTATTTTCTTAAACTTGCCATTTCAGAGGATAAAAATTTAGCTAGAAACTGCAGGATTACTTCATTTTCTCCCTCCCTCAGCCAGTAGTAATTATGTTAACATGAGAGCACTTTATTTGTCCAAATGTTAATTTTATGGAATATTTTCATCTCTTAATAGGAAGAGATAATGCATGTGAGAAAACTTCATACATGTTTCTACGAAAGGAACTTCCTGTGCGACTGGCTAACACAATGAGAGAAGTTAATCTTTTGCCAGATAATTTGCTGAGCCGCCCTTCAGTGGGGTTGGTTCAGAGTTGGTAAGTAAATATTGTGTCTTAAAATGAATCATCCCACAGTACTCTACACATTTTGGCATTGGAATCATTCTCCACAGAAATGCACATACTGTCTTGTCTGGAAATGAGTAAGTCAGGATAGCTGAGTTTTCCATGCCGTTACAAGCTTTTCTTTTAACCATTTGTTTTGAAAGTGTTTAATAAATATATTCCAAATCATACTAGACAATTTCTTGACTTTTTTTTTCTTGCTATTGACATAGTTGATCACTTATAAAAAATGGAAAGCAGAAAACAGAATAAAGGAACAGCAGTGCAGTGGTCCCGTTCAGTGGACCTGCCTTTCTTTCACTTGTTCTTCAGATAGGGTCCCATGTATCTCAGGCTGGCCTTCATTTCAATTCATAGCTGAGGGTGACCTTGAACTTGTGATCCTCTTGCCTCCTGCGTGCTGGAATTACAGGCATAGGCCACCATATCCATTTTATGTGTACTAAAGATTGAACTCATGCTTTGGCCATCTGCCCTCCTTTGGATAAGATATTTTCCACTTTTATTATGTCTCAGCCTTGCTCTTGCTTTTTCTTTTCCTTTTGAAGATCTTCCATGAAGTCAGTACTCTTTAGAACAAATCAAGTCATTTGAAAGGGAACCTCAGATTGGAACAATATGAGCTCCATGCAGTGCTTCATCTGCCCTATGAAAAATCTTGACAAAGTAAAACAAAGTGAAATCAGTTATAGCTCTGATACGTTGTTTAACTTAGGGAGTGGAATTGGTGATGAGACGCCCCACTAGGTAAGCAGGGTGAGATTATTGAGTTGGCAGACTGTAAGAACAGGGTATTTTTTTAGCCAGGGGTTTGCATATGTTTGTCTACTCCACTGTAAAAGTATAATAGAAATGTCTGGGAAAAGCTGGAGGAGCTTAGGGATCAGGTGGTATATGTGCTGCCAATCAGGAACAGTGCTGTAGGAGCCCAGAAGAGGGGCAGAACATGCTGGCTTTGGCCTTGTACTGCCCCTTGATGGATGGAATTGACTGGTATAGAGGACCAGGAGAGCATCTTAAGAGAATACGGTGGACTAATGAAAGGAAAATGGAAAGCCTTCACTAGCTTGACTTTAGAGAGTTCATGGTGACCTGGCTAGTGACAGAAAATAGACATTCAGCAGCCATTCCTTAATAATAATGTAGTACATTCTTGAGGCTAAGGATCTGAGAAGCACTGTTTTAATACTTACTCCCTTTTCCAGAAAAGCAGCAGCTCCTGACTGTGAGGACAAAGTCCTTAAGTTGTAGGAAAGATCAAGAAACAATGACCATGGATTTGATACCATGGTTTGCATTCTGCTCTGGATTCATAGGTTATTTGTGAAGGAAGGAGCAACAAACACTTGTTTGCACAGGGCTTCTTTATTGCTTTAAGACTGTCATTGGAGATTTTGCAGCAAATAGTATAAGTCGCTATCAGGGACCACTATGGTGAGGGTTCTAGGTAGGCAGTTGTTGGTGGTAGTTAACCATTTTCTATTGCTCATGTAATAGTTACTTCAGAGACTTGAGAGTGAATGGCTGCCTCTGCAGTGTTTTCCAACACCAAACAGTTCTCATTCTCTGGACTTCAGCCACTCAGTTCAGCACCAGTGCTAAGTATCTGAAGTCAGACCTCACAACTTAAGGGCTCAGTCCCTCAAGACTGATGCCCCACTTCAGATGTCAACCGCAAATCCTGGATCATATGTGCTTTTAACTGACTGGCTGTAAATTGAGTTTCCATGACACTCTTCTGAGGTTTCCTCATTTGTTGGAATGGCTTACAGAACTCAGAGTGAGACTTTGCTTATCTTTACAGCTTAATTCTAAAAGATACAAACCAGAAATGGCCAAATGGAAGACATATGTAGGGCAAAGTGTGGGTATGGATTTGTAGCTGTCATGGCCTCTGTGTGTGTACCTTCATTAGCACCTCCATTTGTTCAACACATAGCTTTCAGAGTCTTCTAATTCAACAGTGTTTATAGAGCTTAATTTCCAGGTTGAGGGTTGGGCTAAAAGTTCAGCTCTCCAGTTACTTGGTTATTGTCCTGCCCAGCAGTATCTTAGGCTGTCTAGAGGCCCTACCCTAAGTCACCTCATTAGCATAAACTCTGATGAGATCAGTAGGTGCTTTTTATGAATAATAGAAGATATTCCTGTCATTCTGGAAATTCGAAGGTTTAGGAACTGTACCAGGAACCAAGAGTAAACACCAAATGCATTTTTGTATTATACTGCACCGGCAAAGAAAAGTATAGACTCAAACAAATCACTGTGTTAACCTTTCTTTGTATCATCACCATTCTTCCATGTGTACTTCAAATACTTTCATGCCATTTCTTCCTGTTTGTTTCTCACACATTCCATTTTGAAAAATAATTTCCTGCCTAAGGGTTATAGACCAGCAGAAAAAAATTGCCATATTCCCTCACCCAGATTGACCAATTATTAACATTTGGTACATTGCTCTTTCTCATTCATGTTCATATTCTCTGTCTCTTTCTCATCATATATGGGGAGAGAGAACATGAATAGTATACGTCTGTGTGTGTGTGTGTGTGTGTGTGTGTGTGTGTGTGTGTTGTATTTGCATATAGACACGGAAAAGTTTTCACCATCAAAATGGACTCACTAAAGTGAGGAAGTCATGAAGGAAGAGTTCTTTTGCATGGTTGCCTGTTAGTGAATAGCATAAAAGATTCTTGGGGAGCTCCAAACTTGTACAGAGGCCACTTCAACCTTATAAAAAAGTACTGCTTATTATAAGGCCATCTGGCCAGTAACTGTTCAACCTCTAACGTGTTCCATCCTTGTTATTAATCATTATGACCAAGGATGATTGTTTTCAAATATCTGATGTGATCATTTTTTCTTTAAAAAGTCTCCTTGCTTCAACCCCTTTGAACATACCCATAGATGAATACAGCATGTGCTTTCCAATTACAATACTATTCCCAAATAAATATCAGTAATCTTTGAGAATGTATTCCTGATTGTTCCTTATTTAGAGTGATACCACACACACACACACACACACACACACACACATGTATTTTTTTTTCTTAAATCACTGGGTTGAGGTTGGCACATTATGCCCCATTGCTCCCAAGTACTTCAAGTAGTATTTCTGGGGCTAAGTCTTAGAAAACCATAATATAAGTGTCACATTTGGGAACTTTAACATTGACCTAATAATATTTCCCAATAGGTACTACTTATTATTTTACTAATTGTCTTACTAGTTTCCTAGGATTTTTTAAAAAAATTCCCTCTTGATTTAAGAATCCAGTTTAGGATTATGTATTGGTGTGCTGTTGTCATTTCCCTTCGCTTTTAAAAGTGATTTTCGGTGTACCATTGACTCTCCCACCACTCCCTCAGCTACCCTGTGCTCTTCCTGCTTTCTGGATTTTTTTCAGGCTATGAACCTCAGCATAATCTTGGGACTCTTCTCTAGTTATAACCTCGCTCTTTAAAGGACTTTCATCTTGGGAAAGGACTGGAGCTTACCTAAGTTAGCTCATGTGTGGCAGGGTGGATGGGCACCCTCACTGGGCCTGGCTAACCCTGATATTTAAGGGTGGTTTGACCTCATTATTTTAATAATACCTAACCCATAGCCTTCTGTGCCCAGAAACTTTTAAAAAAAGATTGGAATATGAGTGCACTGTACTGTCAAATGCATCATCACAAGGTTCATGTGAATCAAAATGCCATTCCTGTTTATGTATTTATATGTGTAACAGCCATATTTAGTCACTGGAGTGTCCTTATCCTCTATAATAGGATTAGTTGTAATTAATTGTTAGAAATGATTAGAACAGAGGGATAAGTCTTTCAGGATGTGTTAAGCCCCAAAGCAGAGACTCATACGCCTCTAATTGGAATATCTGCAGCCATGCGAGATCCAACTTTCTTGTTTCTGAATTCTTGGTGTACACTTCAGTGTCACACAGGTGTTTAAAATTTTGTGTACTTTTGGAATAATCAAACTGTAGACTTGGACAATTAGTTAGGCTGTATTTCTAATAGCTGACAATGCAGCTGACCCTGGCTTATACAGCTAGAAAGGCCAGGTATAGGATGAGCTTTTCCTGTCAGTTTGAATCAGAGATTCATAAAGCTATAAAAGTCGTGCTTTTGCTAGTGTTGGCTTCCTTTTCAGATGACTCCCCCCAGGTGGCAAGGCTAACTGTAGCAGTTGCAGATTTCATGTCCTGTAGCACGCATTACAAGACAGCACATTGGTTTCTTTCCCAGAGACCTCCAGCAAGACTTCCCCATTCTTCTTTCAGCCTGAATGAGGCACTTTGCCTATTCCTGAGCTGATCCCTGTACTCAGGGACTGCACACAGTTCATAGGCTTAGATCTGTGCCATTAGACCAATAACTATTGACAAGAGACGTAAGATCCTCCAGAGAAAAATGGGACTTACCTGTGTGCTTCAGAGACATCTAGCTCTCTCCAAAAGTACTTGAGCTGCTTGTTCGGATGGGGTGAAACCTGAGTGAAAACTTGGAGTACTCTTGGGGAAGGGGAAGGGAGAGAGGGTGTAGGATAGGCAACTAACATGGCAACTCTTCTTTCGTAGGTACATGCAGAGTTTTCTTGAACTTTTAGAATTTGAAAATAAGAGCCCTGAGGATCCACAGATCTTGGATAAGTAAGTGTCATTTGCCTGAAAGTAAATATCTCTAGGCCAAAAATCCTTTGGTAAATTGAACTCGTGTTATAAAGACTCAGGGCTGGGGAAATGGCTCAGTAGGTAAAGCGTGAGGACCTGAATTTGGTTCTCAGGTACTCAACAAATGCCAGGCAGGTGTGATAGCCTGCTTATAATCCTAGTACTTGGGAGTCAGTGGCAGGGGACCCCCTGGTCAAGCTGCCTAGCTATACTAGCCAAATCAGCAAGCTCTGGGTTCAAACAAGATACCCTGTTTCAAAAAATAAAGTGGAGATATCAACCTCTGGCTTCCACAAATACGTGCTCACACATTCAAGCATACATATATACACACACACCATACACACACACACACACACACACACACACACACACACACACACACACACACACATATACACACACACACACAAATAGAATTCAGGCGAATTCAGGCAGAAGTTTTCATTTTCTTAGTGGATAATGACAATGTTGGATTTTCTAAAATTTGAGTTTGTAATTTCACATAATATACAAGGAGCAATGGTATTTCAGTTAATACTTCATGACCCAATTATTTATTTATTTACTTGTTTCTTTGTTTTGTTTTGTTTTTGAGACAGATTCTTACTATGTAGCCCCAGCTGGCCTGGAACTTGCTATGTAGACCAGGTTAGCCTTGATCTCACAGAGATTCACCTGCCTCTGCCTTTCATGTGGTGGGATTAAAGGTGGTTTAAAGGTATGTGCCACCATGCCTGGCCATGACCCAATTCTTAATTTATTTAGTCTAGGTGAACTGGGCACCAACCTATGAGCATTGTAGTAAATGTTCCATCTAGTGGTAGTTTTAAGAATGCAGTCGTGGGGCTGGAGAGATTGCTCAGTGGTTAAGAACACTGGCTGTTCTTGCAGAAGACCCAGGTTTGAATCACAGCACCCACATGGCAGCTAACAACTGTCCGAAACTCCAGTTCCAGGGGATCCAATGGCCTCTTCTGTCCTCCGCAGGCATTGCACGACATGGGTGCACTTACCTACATGTAGGCAATACACGCATACACATAAAATTAAAAAAAGAAAAGAATGCAGTAGCATTCATATTTTCTAAAATATATATAAAATATGAATTATATATATAATGCTATCATGGTTTTTTTTGGATAAGCACTAAAGAATGTTTTCTTTATAACAACCCGAATCTGTTGCTGTCAAAAAAAATTGCCAAAATTCTCATGTTGATGGAAAGTATTTCTGTTTTCCGCTTTTGTTTAGCCAGCTGTAAGCGGGATTTTTTTTTCTTACCCAAGAGATATTAAGTATTTCCTTTACTTTAATTTCTTCCTGTTTTGGGTATACAGAGTGAATGAATTTGGTAGTCCTGCTGTGTTAAGAAATTTCTTTTAGTAAAAGTATAGACTTAATCTACATAGTTGTAAGACAGACACTTGAGTTCTACATGTTCTATAAAAAGAACTAAGGAAATACTGCATTATACAAACATCTTAGAGAGTTTTTAGCCCAGACATCTGAATACACAGACAAGGAAATGGAGGTCAGAAATGTGGAAAGCCGTGCCCATGATCGTGACACAGCCTAGCATTGCTGGACCTATGAATCATAGGTGCATTTCCTTAGCATACTTGTTCTTTACAATGTATTGTATGGCCATGAGTAGGTAGCTCAGGTTTAATTGTATTTTGTCTAATGAATCTGTGAATTGTGAAAGGTTTGAGCATAGGGTTAAGAACAGGTTTTCTTTTTTAAATATTTTATTTATTATTTTATGAGTATGAGTGTATTGCCTGCATGTATGTGAGTGCACCCATGTCAGGCCATGCTGCGGAGGTCAGAAGAGGGCTTTGGATTCCCCTGGAACTGGAGTTAAGGATGGTTCGTAGCCACCATGTGGATGCTAGGAATCGAACCCGGGTCCTCTGCGAGAGCAGTCAGTGCTCTTAACCGCTGGTCCATCTCTCCAGCCCAAGAACAGGTTTTCAATGAGGTGCAGTTTCTGTCAGTGGCCAGCACTGAATCCAGTGTGTGCTAGGTCACCATGGTAATACTCTTAGTGAGTTTTGATAACCTGCCCACTTTATACAGCTAGTTTGGAGAATTGGAATCTGGGAAGCCCAATGCACTTGGTAAAAGGAGGAGTGAAAGGTAAGCTACTGTCCCGGTAAGGCCCTTACCATTTAGTGAGAGGTTATATAGGACCACCAAAAGTGGAATCACCTGTGTAAAATGATGGTGTTGATCATAATGGTGGAGTTAAGATAAGCCTTTCTTACTCTAAGGTTATATACTTAATTCAGCTGATCTTCTTTTATAATTTCTATGATTTTCACTCTTAATGTTTTTATCTTTTTAAAGAGAAACTTTTTGTGTCTGGTTTTGTGTGTGTGTGTGTGTGTGTGTGCGCGCGTGTGTGCGTGCGTGCGTGTGTGTGTGTGTGTGTGTTTAGACCAGAGGTTGACATCGCTTGTCTTCCTTGATCACTTTTCACCTTATTTTTTTGAGACAGGGAACCTAGAGTTCTCAGTTTTGGCTAGACTGGCAGTCAGTGAACCCCCAGGATATGCCTGTTCTCCACTCCTCTGGCTCTGGGGTTAAAGCCGTGTGCTGCCATACCTGACTTTTATGTGGGTGCTGGGAATCTGAACTCAGGTCCCCATGTTTCCTTAGCAAGCATTTTACCCACCAAACCATCTTTCCATCCCCCCTCTTGAAGGAATTTAAGGCTTAAAATTGGGATATGGTTAAAATTGTTAGCTCTCTGTCCCAAAAAATTTAATTATTTCCCTATTGACTTGCATTGTTGCTTTCTTAATATGCTGAATTTTGGTGCACACATACTCTCTGAACCTTGAACCTGCCTCCACAATTCTTATTTTTGTTTGATTGATTGACTTATCTTTCTGTTCTTATGTTACTGTATTTAATCCATATTGCCTATACAGCTTTACAGTAATATAACAGAACACTTGAAAATATTTTGTCATTTGTTTTGAAATGGGGGGGTCCTTCCTATATTGTCCAGGCTCATCTTGGGTACCTTGGCTCGAGTACCCTCCTGCGTCTACCTCCTGAGTATTTGGAACTACAGGTATGTGTTAGTCATCCAGCAAGTAAATTTATTTTAATTGACCTTGTTATATCTACATTTCATCATCATATTTTACTGCTGCAAGGAAGTTATTTCAAAGTTTTGCTCTTGAAAATTTTGGCATTCTTTATTTGTAGAAGAAGCTATTGCTTTGAGACTCCATTCATAAGTTCTTGGAGACTTTGAAGGGATTGTCCTCATGTTGTCATGAGAAATATTGGTATGTTCTATAATTCTGTATTCAGTAAACATTTATAGAAGCTGTATTACATGTAGCCACTTAGCCAAAATGTCAGTTCATTCCTGAAAATATATTTGAGCATCTTTTCCTTACTAGAATATTTTTCTTTTTGAAGTGCCATAGGCACTATAGAATTCAAGTTAAAACGTGGGTTAGGTTTTAGTTTTTGTGACTACTTCCTTTTACTTCCTAATGAGACTGTTTCTACCTATAAAAATACCAGCAGATAACCAGACAGGTGGGAAGTGTATGTACCAGCCCATGAGATATAAAGACTGACCACATTTTGTTTCCTTCCCACACAGCTTTCTACAAGTTCTGATTAATATTAGAAATAGACACAATGATGTGGTTCCTACAATGGCTCAAGGAGTGATTGAGTACAAGGAGAAGTTTGGGTTTGATCCCTCCATTAGCAGTAACATCCAATATTTCCTGGATCGGTTTTATACCAACCGCATTTCTTTCCGCATGCTTATTAACCAGCACAGTAAGTTGGGTTTTGTTGGGTCTAGTTTTGAAAAGGTAACCATGGTGCTTTCTCCCAAAACTTTGTCTGTTGCTTCACTTTTAATTACTGACCTAGACTTTTGGCTGTAGAAATTTCTTTTCTAGTTCACTTTTTCCTATGTGAATCCTATCTATTTAAAAAGCTGTTAGTTGATATTCCTGATTAAAAGCAATCATTGGATGTTTGTATTATAGACAAGACCATTGTCTACCTTTCAAGGATCTGTTATTACAGTCCTTGTGGAGATGAGGGACTGGCTTTAATAGCAACCTGGCATTCATCTCTCAGTACTTAACATGTGTCTCTGAGAATATTTTCTATTCTTTATCCAAGACATTGTGTATTTTCCTTCTCAGTTTTAAAAAAACATCAATCAGTAATGGGAAGATTGAATTACCATGTTGGTAATATAAACAATTCCCTTTATTTCACAGTAATAGATGAAATCTCAGTAAGCAAGATTATCATTCCATAATCTCACATTAAGAATTTTAGTTCATTCTCCGTGGTGATAAACAGGGGAAAAAGCAAAAAACTCAACACAAAGAAGTTCTTGGCTGATTTTCAGTGTAACTGCCTTGGTTGATTTTATAATTCTTAAAAATCATCGACATGTTTACAGTGCCATTTGTTGTCCTTGCTGAACCAGAGAACGGACAAAGCTCATTTATTTTACTAATTTGATTTATTTAGATAAGCAAATATTATCGGACTATTAAGTATATGTTTATTTTAAGTATGTATTTTTAGGAACAAATGTATGACTGTTTATAGAACAAGGAACCTAAATACTAGCAAGTTAATCTACAATAAGTGCAATTTCCTTATCTAAACATATATGTTTACATATAGATGTGTATTTTTTAGATTGTTGAGCTTTTTTTCCTATTCTTAATAAGTTGGAACTTTATTTACTGGCCTGATACATGTATTTACCATTTTTCATAATTTTGAGCCACTCTTTATTGGAGAATTTTCTTTTTGCAAAGTCTATTATTTCCCAGTTTTGCTTGATGCAAAAATAAATACACCTATAAACATTTGGATTGAGATTGCTTGTTTTCTTTATGGCTTCTTTTGGCATTTATTCTGAAATAAATTTTTTGAATCTTGTGTGGAGTAAAATTGAATGGTTTTTAAAAATACTTGAACAAATATTGTTTGTGTACATGGAATTGAAAAATAGCCCCCCATGGAGGCATTTCCAGTGCTGACAGTGAAGGTGCAGACTGCCTGTCGTAAGTACTTAGTGACTGCTGGGATAAATGGCTAGAGTAGTCCTGAGCAGGTGACTAAACTTGACTAAAGATGGAACTAAGTCTCTTGATCTAGTTTACATTGGCTGGGGCAGGGCTGGGGGAGGGTTGGGGCGTGACACATGCCACTCACTGCTTTAGGAGCTACTGACTGCAACTGATGGGGCTTAAAGTACATCCTTCCTCCCTGTTGGCTGATGGATTTGCTCACTCATCAGTTGTATATTCCATTGCAGTAAGTCACTGTGCTTACTGTATGACTGTTAAAAATAAAAGATCTCTAAGCACTCATAAACCTCTCTATTTCTCTGTTTGACCATCCCCACTTCTTGTATTTCAATCTTTTCCTTTTTCTTTTGTGTTTGTTTAGCACTTCTGTTTGGTGGTGACCCTAATCCTGCTCATCCTAAACACATAGGGAGTATCGATCCCACCTGTAATGTGGCTGATGTGGTGAAAGGTAAGGAGACCAACCCGATGTCACTGACCATGGCTGAAATAGCAAAGTAGTTTGTTTGAGGCAGCTCAGCTGTAGGGTTATATTGCTATGTAGTCTGTGATTCATCAGGTCATCTTAGGCCTAAGCCACTTAATCCAAATATGAAATGTTCTTTCTAGACAGTTCAGGGAAGATGTATGATTTCTGATGCTTACAAGGTCAGTTTCTACTTCATTAGTCGAGATAGTTACATCTCAAACAGTAAACATTTTCATAACGTTCTAGATTTTGACATCCCACTATTTCTATTTCCTTGTTATGAAATGGAGCTGAGTGGTCGATTTTTGTCAAATTTACATGTTTTTCTGTTGCATGCTCTGGGTGTCTATCTCTACAGCAGGTACCTCTTAGCTAGACACTATGCCAACGATCCCAGGGCAGAACAGGCCCAGTAGTCACAAATCCCTGGCACATCAGACACTTTGAATTTGAATAGCAGGTTTCACATTATTCATTTAAAGTAAATGCTGTCTCAAGAAAGCTTGACTACCTATAATCCACCAGATTCCTGCCCTTCTTCAGTTTTCACTGTGTAGCCTCAGGTTTTCACCCTGTCTCTTTCCCCAGATTTCATCTCCCTCCTCTAAACACTCAGCTGACAGGTTTGCATGACCATACCCTTTCCTGGCTTTCATTAAGGATCTTGGTTGCTCTTTGGCAGCCACTGCTAAGGAAAATCTGTGCAGTGTGTTTTCCCCTGGTTTGCCTATGTCTCTGTTTGATCAGAAAACCTTTACTCACATTATTTCAGTTATAAGATGTTGGTCCACCTGATACATTACATGCATGCCTTTCCTGTTGAGCTGTAATCAGTGTAAGGTCAGGTAGTAGGTCTTGTTTTTTAACTCGCATAGTACCTTGGAGCGCCTTTGTAGATAGACGATCTGTAAATATTCCTTGGCTTGATGAATTTAAGACCCTTGATAATTTACTTTAAAAACTTTATATATAATCCTCATGCCTGACAATTCATCAATTTAAAGTGCACATACAATTCACTGTCCTTTAATATGTTCAGAGCAGTGCAACCATCACCACAGTCCAATTTTAGAATGTTTTCCTAGGCATAGGCAGCTGCTGATGTACATTCTTTCAATATGGATTCCTTTATTTTGGATATTTCTTTTAAAAAACATGCAATATATAGTCTTTAGTGGCTTATTTTCTCTCACTTAATATAACATCTTCAAATGTCAAAGAATCCTGCATTCGTTTGTTATGGTTGAAAAGTACTTCATTGTATACATAATATGCCTTATGCTTATTCATCAAGCGATGGGTGTATGGGTTAACTGGGTGATTTTGGATATTGGTAAGACCTTTTAGCCTCAGGTTCTTTTTCTATAGAATGGGGCTTTAGAGTTTTATAAGCCAGTTGAAAATTTAATTAGTGAGTATTTTAAAGAAATATTTTTAGCTTTTTTGTAACATTGGTATGGTGGTAATGTTTTTAATCGCAGCGTTAGAGTTATAGCTGCAAGAGATATTTGTAAATATCTGTACATGTTATGAAATAATGTGAATTTTGCTTCAAAATTAGACAGAGGACAGGGAATGGAAACAACAGCCTATGTGGAAAATGCTTGAGGCTGTTGATGAGCAGTTGGAGTTCATTGTACTGTGCTCTGCTCTGGTGGTGTTTGAAATTTAGCATAACAGAGTTTTGAAACACTCATTTTTATTTTCACATTGTTTCTTTATGAATCAAGTCTTTCACTCATTTTTAGGGAGGTTTTAGTTAAGAACCAGTGGAACCTGATAAGTACTGGGAGTTTTATGAAACCGTTAACTTCTGTAGTAGAGAGATTAAGCAGTGAGTCAAAGGCACTGCAGGAGAGTTCAAGGAGGAATCCCCTGTGACTTTTAAAAGAACCTATTATTTTAAACCGTTACTGTCAGCATTATTCTGTTATTTAGTACATGCTAACTACTCTTATCACTGTTCTTATGTTGATCTCTAAGTTGTATAAAATTTTCGAGGTCTGGCAGAGACTTTTACATCATTCTTAGTGACAGAAGTTTCGTACCAACTATGCAGAAAAGTTCAATATATATATTTGAAAGAAAAGAAAAGCCTAAAAGTTTATGCCTATAGGTTATCTCTTAGCCTCCTTGTTCATTCAGCTTTCTGGTGCTGTGACAAAATACCCAAGGAAATCCACTTAGAAAATTTGAAATTGAACCAATATAAAAGTTTCAGTCCACTATTACTTGGCCCCATCATTGGGGGCCTGCAACAAGTTAGAACATCGCAGCAGGACATGTGTGGCACAGCAAAGCTGCTCATCTTCTGGTGGCTGGGAAACAAAAAGAGAAAGTGGCCAGAGTCCCAGTATCCCCTTCAAGACCAGTGAGCTGACGTCCCTTTCCTAGGCCCCACATTCTAAAAGTTCTCTCGCTTCCCAATAATACCATAATCAGAGGCCAAGTCTTCAACACATGACCTTTGGGGGACATTTAAGATCCAAAACATAACATGCCTGTTTGGGTTTTTTGTGCGTTTTAGTCCCTATTTCAGTCCCTTCTTCCTCCTGCTTCCAGTACTCACAGCTTGTTTTTGCTGTGCTGAGGTCTTATATGTGCTAGCTAAGTACCCTATCACTGACCTTCATCCCCAGCCCACTTTTTACTTTGTATTTTGAGACAAAGTTTCACTACATTTCATAGGCTGGCCTTGGATTCACTCTGTAGTCCTTGCAGGCCTTTAACGTGCGATCCTTCTGCCTCATCCTTGTAAGTAGCTGGGATCGTAGACCTACACCACCAGGCCTGCCCACTCAGAGCTTTATCTTCACTCTTTCCTGCCATTTCTTTTTCCTTTATACCTAGTGGTGTATTGTGAATAAAGTTTGCTATACCCTCTCATGTAATCCTACCACTTTGAGGGGACATAGGTAAAGCCTCACTTCCTAGTAAGTTCCCTATGCAGTGTCAGTCACTCCCCATACTCCTCTGCCTCTCCACTTCCCCCAACACACACAGGCACATGTGCACATCCTGCTACTATGCTTGTGGGGTGAGGAGGGAGAAATTACATGCTCCCTGTTCCTCTGTGCATCTTTCAGGATTTTTCGTCTCTCAATAGCCTCATTCCTTAAGTTCAGCACTGGAGGGTAGTTTCAGATCCAAGGGCGCATAATGCTGCAAGCCACCTCCACATAATCAACTTTATGGCACCTTCCTTTCCTTCATAAACCATCGTGTAGCACACTGAAGCATCTTGGCTCATATTTTCTAGGATGCTTTTGTACTTATGCTTTCACCTGACAAGGTGTGTGCTTATTAAGGGTAACATATCTATATCCAGACTGTTGGTGTAAGTTATAGTACCTAATATGGCTATTTACTATGTCATTTAAACTGAAGAAAAGAGACTTTTCCCATTAAAATGAAGATAAATGGTTAAGAAGAGTCAAAAGAAAGTCTTTCTAAAAATATAATGAAATGGGGCTGGAGAGATGACTCATATTAAGAGCGCCTGCTGCTCTTGCACAGGACCTGAGTTTGCTTCCAAGCACCCACGTTAGGTGGGTGGCTTACAACTGCCTGTAGCTCAAGCTCTGGGGAACCTGACTCCTCCTTGTAGCCTCCACAGGAATTTGCACTCACATGAAGATACCCACACACAGACACATATGTACATATAATTAAAAATAAAATACAGTCTTTCAAGTATGTAATGGGATTACTGTGGACAAGAAAATGACTACAGAGCAAAAAAGAGTAAAATCTTAGAAGGAATTTATAATCAGGTTGCTGTACAATTATCTGTAAGTTTATAACTTTGTAATTACCTGTAAGTTTCACATGTGCAAAAAAGTACACATTAAAGAAAATTTAGAAAATGGGTAACAGGAATAAAAACTACATAGTTTGGTTTTGCTTTGCTTTGTTTGATTTTGCAGGGTTGGGGATGGAACTTAGGATTTTGCACATTGCAGGCAAGCACTCTACCACTGAGCTACATCCCTAACCCCAAATTACCTGTTTTCACAACCTAGTGAGAACATTGTTTTATACATTTAGACTCATAACAGCTTACAGATGAGTTTGCAACTAGAAATGCTGTGTGTAATCTTTGTCTCTGCAATTCATATTGTTGCTTTATTTCCACATGTCCAGTACTGATGCTCACCACATACCTCCTTTCTGGATGCAGTACTAGTAGTCTGCCTTGTATCAGTATTATTGGAATCCTTCCTGTAGCTCATCTGTAGTTCTTATAGTGTGTATATTCAGATGATCTTTCCAGTCAACCATGTATAATATTTATGTTTCAATGGGGAATTAGCCTTAAATAAGTTACTGTTCTTACTCTGGAAAGATGGGTTGGGCAGTCTAGAGTGAAACCTGAAGGCCTTTTCCTACTAATAAACTATTGTAGATTTTGGAAGCCAACTTTTTGCTTCATGTCCTATGGGCCTTGTTCTTTTTCTGTTTGTTTGTTTTTGTTTTGAGGCAGGGTCTCCCTGTAGCCTCAGGTAGCCTGAAACTTCCTATGTAAACCAGGCTGGCCCCTTTCTCACAGAGATCTGCCTGCCTCTGCTGGGATTAAAGTTGTGCACCACCATGCCTGGCCCCTTATTGGCCCTATTTTTTAAATTTGTTTTCATTGAACTTTTGTGTATTTCATACAGAACATCTCAAGCAATCATAATCATCTTTATACTCCTGTCCCCACTGGGACCCTCCCATAGCCCCGCCCCCCATTAGAACCTATATACTCTGTCATCCTTGTTAAGGCCCATGGTGTCAAGTCAGTGTCCCCAGACATTCCCCAGTGCAAATACATCCACTGAGGTCTAGTTAGCCTATCTAGAGTCCCTTGTTTATAACCTCCACCCACCTAGGGCTCAGGGAGCGTAGCAGAAGAGGGGGCGGAAAGATTGTAAGATCTGGGGAGGAGGTGCAGGACCATATGGAAACAGAGTCCTACAAACTCCTGGGACCCTGCTCAAATGATTCTACAGCAGTGGTGTCAGCATACACAAGTCCCATGCACACTCAGGCCTTATTCTTAATGTTTTTGTCTGTCTGAGTACCTAAGTGGAAGTTCTTTCTAGCACAAAATAATTTTGAAGGAAAGCAAACAAGGTGGAGAGTGTCAAAGGTCAAAAGACCTCAAAATTCTCCTGGCTTCTAGTGCAAAGACTTTTGTGTCTCCATATTCAGTGTTCCCAGCATCAGTGTCAGAAAGCCCCACAAAGCCCATGTTTTGTCAGCTCTTCCCCTAGTACCCCTAGATGTTGCCAAAGCAAAAAAGAAATGGATGCCAGCTTCCTTTTACCTTTGTGAAGGATGTATTCTCATCCTCCTTTTAGAGCAGTTGGCACTTTTGCATTGGCTGTGTAGACTAGGCTGGCCTTGAACTCATAGAGATCCATCTCTCTCTGCCTCCTAAGTGCTGGGATTAAAGGTATGCATCCCTATAGCTGGTACATACTTAGAACTTTTGAAGCAGACTACGAAAAAACTTTTTTGTAGAGGGGGCAGGAACAATAATATTTTAAAGATTTATTTTTATTTTTAATTATGTGTGTGTGCACTATGTGAGTGCACTGCCTGTGAAGTCTGAAGAGGGTTGTGGATCTCCAGTAGCTGGAGTTATAGGTGGTTGTGAGTTACCTGACTTGGTTGCTTCTGGGGTTTGAACTCAGGTCCTCTGAAAGAGCAGCAAGCAGTCTTAACCACTGAGCCATCTTTCCAGCCCTGGAACAGTATTTTTATTTTTGATTAGACAGTTGTATAAACCTGCAAAAGCAGAGGTACATCCAGCATAACAGTAATTGAGTGTGTAGAACCCTGAAGCATGCCTCCTTGTGGCTTATTTAGCACATTAATATCTACCTTTACACATCTGTAAATTATAGACTCAGGGTAGTGAATGCTAGAATTAGTGTAGTAAAGCAGTCCTATTATCCTTTGGGAGGTGCTTCCATGGTGACCCTTTTTCCTTCTTTCTTTGAAATAAGCCAGAAAATCAAATGCAAAATCCTGTGATAAGAGTGTTTTAAAGGTACAAACTTAAATCTTTGATACAAAAGTTGGCTTTCACAGCAATGCTAACTTGCCGTTGTTCTTACATGCTATTATTGCTTAGTGTAATAGCATACAAATGGCCTCTTAAAGACAGAAATAATATGCTCTCTTGGGACTGGAGAGATGGCTCAGTGGTTAAGAACACTGGCTGTTCTTGCAGAAGACCCTAGTTCAAATCCCAGCACCCACATAGCAGCTAACAACTGTCCATAACTCCAGTTCCAGGGGATCCCACAGCCTCTTCTGTCCTCTGTGGGCATTACACGACACAGGTGCACTTACCTACATGCAGGTAATACACACATACACATAAAAAATTTAAAGAAAGAAATAAAAAAAGAAATAATATGCTCTCAATCTGGAATCTTCGGGTAGCAAGTAACAAACACTGATTCAGCCTAGCTCCAGAAAGAGGTTTATTATAAGATCCCAGTAGGTCCTATGGTAATCCAAGGACAGGAAGCACTTTACAGTTGGGGCTATAGATAGTAGAATTGGGAAACAGGAAACAAGTTGTATTCTGGGTATCTTGCAACTGTAGTTGCCAAGTTATGGCCTCTCTACTTTTCTCTGCCTGCCCTGTTTACTTGGTTTTTTTGAATGCCCTGGTTAACTTGGTTACAGCCCATTTAAGACAATGCCAGGCATTCTAGGCCTTCCCAAATCATGATAACTCTCAGTGTGCCTGTTTTTTACTTCTGCCCCCATATGGTCATCCTGAGTATCTCCTCGAGTTCACAAAAGATGAATTTTATGCTTGAGTTCATCTTGGTTTTGCCTATGACTATGAGTTTTAGGTGTCTGGTCAACCTGGAGATTCATTGTTCTTACATGAGATGTTCTGTTTTCTCTTCCTCAATCTGCTGTGGTTTATGAGGTCAAAGAAGATCTACTTCTTCAGAAAACTCTAATGCATTCCACTTAGGATGGGTTTTGAGTAGGAAGGATAAAGATATGTACGCATTAGAATTTCTTTGTAATTTAAAAGGGCTTCTAAAAAGTAGCATATCAATGACCGGAGAGATGGCTCAGCAGTTAAGATCACTGGTTGCTCTTGCAGAAGACCTGGATTTGGTTCCCAGCACCCACACTGCTGCTAATAACCATCTGTAACTCCATTTTCAGGGGATCTGATGCCCCTTTCTGGCCTCTTCAGGCATTGCATGACACAGGTGCACTTAAATACATGCAGGCAGTACACTTTTACACATATAATAAAAATGAATCCAAAAATTAAAAAGTGCTGTATCGGTTCTGGAAGTTTCTGTCTAATGGAGCGTATGGCTCAATGTAGTCTTTGAAAACTTCTACCATGGGTATACTGTGGCCAGGGGTCAAAAAAGTACAGCAAGTGAAGGTATAGCTCATCAGTTTCATCTCCAAACACTTGCAGGATAGATCCTTGGTTCCTGTGTGGCTCACGGAGCAAATGTGTATGCACTGGCACTGGAGAGCTGAATCACTGTTCTTGTTTTGTTTGTTTAGGTTTGTTGATAGGGTTTTACAAAGCCCAGGCTGACCTCAAACTTGCTGTGAAGCTGAGGATTACCTTGAACCCTTAATCCCTTTTCCTTCTCTTCTTAAGGACTGGATGGTGTGTTCTGACAATTCCTGGTCTGAATCCTTGTTTTTATTTGTGTATGACCCTCATATGAGATGGTGTAGAGGAGAGTCATTTTGAAACAGCTCAGAAAACAACTGCTTGGATTGTGCTTAAAAGGAGATAATATTCTCTGCTACCACGTATCTCCAACTAGAAATAACT
This sequence comes from Nannospalax galili, assembly GCF_000622305.1. Taxonomy (NCBI): domain Eukaryota; kingdom Metazoa; phylum Chordata; class Mammalia; order Rodentia; family Spalacidae; genus Nannospalax; species Nannospalax galili. The sequence continues at coordinate 1,101,380 of NW_008359081.1, forward strand.
GATGAAATGATGAATTGCTAAGAAGGTAATAGTTTGAGGTTTTAGGTGTCTTTTGTTTGGCAAGGTAGTTCTAAAACATCTGCTCAAATTATTTTGATTACCTTTATGTTATTCCCACATGAAAATAATGGTGTGGAGTTGTTTTTGTTAAAAAAAAAAACAATCAAGGCTGGAGAGATGGACAAATGGATGAAAGTGCTTACCATGGGAGTGTGAAGACCTAAGTTCAGGTCCCCAGAACTGTGTCAAGCTGGATGTGGTAGCACTTGTCTGAAATCCCAGTGTTCCTACAGCGAGATAGTATGCAGAGAGAATGGAGAACTCTGAAGCTCCCAGGCCAGCTAGCCTCATGTCCTCAGTGGCAAACAGGAAGACATGGCCCAAGTAAGGTGGAAGGCAAGGGCTGAGATTGCCGTCTGACCTCCACACGTGCTGTGGCATGAATGTGCTTTCACTTACACATAGTAGCATTCACAAATACACACATAGATACACATACACACACACAAGTGCACACATATACACACAAGATAAATAAAAATAAAAACACTGTTCATGACTTTACAATATTTTTTTGTCTTTTTGAGACAGGGTCTCCCTGTAGCCCCAGCTGTTCTGGAACTCACTATGTAGACCAGGCTGGCCTCGAACTCACAAAGATCCGCCTGCCTCTGCCTCCCAAGTGCTAGGATTAAAGGCGTGCACCATCACGCCCGGTGACTTTATAATATTTTATGGACGTTATATTTAGTTTGTTCTGACAGTGACTACTTAAACTTGAGTTTACAAGGTTTTTCTTTATTCTGTTAGACTTAAACTCATGGATCATGACATCTTCATTTAAAATTTTTCAGTGCTTAGCCGGGTGTCGTGGCGCATGCCTTTAATCCCAGCACTTGGGAGGCAAAGGCAGGCGAATCACTGTGACTTCAAGGCCAGCCTGGTCTATATAATGAGTTCCAGGCCAGCTGGGGCTACAGGGAGACCCTGTCTCATTCAAATGCTAGCCTTATATCTGTAAGAGAATGATCCATTGGGTTAGGGGTAATAGTTTATAATACAATTATATGATAGATTAGGAGTAGGAAAATCAAATAACTCCCATAATCTATTAAATTTTCCTTTGTGGTATTTCTGCAAACTGATTTGTTGCTGAAGTTGGATCTGCTGGGCTCATTGCTATGTGAACTTTTACCTTTCATGCCACAGCCGCTTTATTTTTGAGCCTGTATGTTTACAGCTTGGGAATTCTAGCCTGGGGACAGTATTGTTGCCACACCCACAGTTTTTATTAATTCTTTTGTCACTAATACCTTATTGCTTTTGCAACCATTCTTTGTTGGTTTGTTTTTAAAATATTTTATTCATTTTTATTTTACAGGTATGAGTGTATTGTCTGCATGTATGCAAGTGTACCCATGTCATGTAATCCCTGCAGAGGTCAGAAGAGGATGTCAGATCCCCTGGAACTGGAGTTACAGTGGTTCTTAGCCATCATACGGGTGCTGGGAATTGAACCCAGGTCCCCTGCAAGAGCAGCCAGTGCTCTTAACCACTGAGCCATCTCTCCAGCCCCCAAACCATTCTTAAAACAATGATAACACTTAGGTTTAATAGCAATAGTAATTTCCCATGTTTCCTTTTAAAGATTAGTGGTAATATAGCTAAAATATTTTGCAGGTAAAAATAGTTTGTAATTGTCTTCTGAGAATTGGAATTATAATTTAAAGATAGGAAGTTTTTATTTGAATACTTATAGGGAGAAATTGAATTTTCTTCTAGATGTAAAGGAAATTTCTAAGCCAGTGGTTCAGTTTTGATGGTTATCACTTAAAAATATTTTTGTTGTTTTTTTGAGACAGGGTCTCCCTGTAGCCCCAGCTGGCCTAGACTCACTATATAGACAAGACTGGACACAATCTCGTAGAGCTCCACCTGCCTCTGCTTCCCAAGTGCTGGGATTTAAGGACTGTGCTTTTTTTTTTTTAGGCCTTTGGCTTAATTTATTAATTTTTACCGTCTGTGTATGAGTGTTTTGCCTGCATGTATGTAAATATACCACATGTGTACAATGCCCTTGCAGGCCAGAAGAGGGTGTTGGATCCCCTGGACCTGGTGAGTGATTGTTAGCCACTATGTAGGTACTAGGAACCAAACCTAGATTCTCTGCAAGAGCAACCAGTGCTCTTAACCACTGAGCCATCTCGTCAGCCCCAGTTAAGAATTTTTGCATGCTAGACAAGTACTCTGCTACTGAACTATATCCCAGATCTCTAGTTATGACTTTTAAAAGCCTTTAAAATTTTTGTTAAATTACTTTACTTAAACAAAAATGCCCTATTTTGGTGATATCAAACATCTCAATACCCCTAGGATCATTTGTGTCATTGGAGAGACAGTGCTGGAAATGTGTGACCTAGCCTTGGTCACCAAATCTACATTCTCTCCAGAATTACTTGCTAATTTTTTAGCAGTTTTATTTTTATTTTTTTTTAAAATACATTGTTTTATTTTATGTGTATGAGTATATTGTCTGCATGTATATAAGTGCACCCATGTCGTGCAGTGCTGGTGGAGGTCCGAAGACAGTGTCAAATCCCCTGGAACTGGAGTTATGGACAGTTGTTAGCCATCTTATGGGTGCTGGGAATGGAACCTAGGTCTTCTGCAAGAGCAGCCAATGCTCATAACAGCTGAGCCATCCAGCCCCCACGTGATAATTTTTTTAAAAATGTCTATCCCCAGGCCTCAACAAATAGATATTGCCTCATAATTTCCAGGGGTTTATTTAGTAATCTGCATTCTTTTTTAAAGTACTATTTTTATTCTTTGAGAATTTCATATAATGTATTTAAAAATATTTTATTGTTTCTTTGAGAATTTCATATAATGTATTTGGATCATGTTCAGACTTCCTGTCCCCTCTACCCCTGCCCTCCTCCTCCTCCTCCCTTCATGTCTGTCCTCCATTATTTTTCTTTTTTTAAATGTCTATCAATTCTAATTTGTTCCCAAATGCTCTTGGGTGTTTCTGGAAGAGGGGGAGTCATGCAGTATATTTTGATCATATTCAGCCTTCATCCTCCCTGTTGTCCAATAAATCCAATTTGTGTTTCCAAATACCTTTGGGTGTGGGCCCATGTCTTGGAGCATGAATAGCCTACCAGGGGTCACACCCCTAATTAGAGACAATGAACTCTCCCTATCCCAGCATCTATCAGCTACCAGTAGTTCCTCAGCTTGGGTTGGGACTTCATGCCCGCTCCCCCCCCACACACATGCTGGGATTTTGTCATGCTGTCATAACCTGTGAGTTCATATATGAAACTTCCCTGTTCTGGAAAACACTGTTTCATTGTAGTCATTTACTGCTTCTGGCTCTTACAATCCTCTTCTGCAACACTCCCTAAACCAGGAGGTGGGGAAATGTGATATAGCTGTCCCATCTAGGGCCAAGTACTCTGCAGTCTCTAATACTAAAGGCCCTTTGAAAAGGTCATGTAGAAACATACTGTAGAAGCTTCCTAAAATATATACATATACATATATGAAAAAGAGTTTAAATGGAGTTATGATGCCCTAATAGGAGGATAGTGTCGCTACCAGACACCACAGGCTAGCAAATAAAAAGTCTAGTGCCAAGATGGGTTACATCTTTTGGAGTTGTTGGCAGGAAGATCCCATGGGCCCCCAGATGTTACTGGCTATTGCCATTTCTCTTGTTAACCCCCAGAATTTGATGGTAAGATTCTATTGCTGAAGACACTACATATTTGAGTCATAGACTATGGAGAAATCAATCTGGTATTGACCATGAAGCTTCATCCTTATTGGTTAGCTTTCATAGTGCTGGAAGATGCTATATATACATGCTACCGGAAGAGAAACCCCAAACTGGGTCCATTATCAGGGCCAAGAACCTGTGGCTAGATAGGTCATAGACCTTAGGGGAGATCCTATTACTATTATTCCAGTAAATGGACATAGTGTTAAACCTACTCCTAATGACTTAGCATTATACCCGTAGATTAGTGCATCTCTCAAGTCTTAACATGTCCTAGTTTGTTCTTCATTTGCTGTGACAAAACACTCTGACCAGTACCAACTTGGGGAGGAAAGGGTTTATTTGTCTTACATCTCCCAGGTCACATGCAGTTCATCAGGGAGCCCAAGGTAGGAACTCAGGGCAGGAACCTGGAGGCAGGAGCTGGAGCACAGGCCATGGAGGAACGCTGCTTACAGGCTTGCTCCCCTGGACCCTGCTCAGCCTGCTTTCTTATGCAAC